>NC_054601.1:0-150000 GCF_004785595.1 Juglans microcarpa x Juglans regia | reverse complement strand
CTAACAAACTTATTCAAATCTTAATTTGAATTTAGTAGAAATAGAAACTAATTATCCTGATCTTTGACATAACTCATATAATTGTTGAGTAATTCTTACTATTCTTTTGTTAAGCCTTGCCTCTCTATCCAAGTCACTTTGTGTTAATTGACCAAAATAATGGCATTGCTTTTATCTTTCTACTTGGCAGGCAATTGATGATCGAACTATTGGCCACAATCCTGAGAGACTGAGCTTACTGAAAGGTGGAATTGTGTACAGCAATGCAGTAGTGTAAGTTCGCTTCCCATTTTATTTGTTTATTGTTCAGTAACCATTTGTGCATTTTTGTACATACTTGTCTCATTCCCAAAACTGTCTAATTGCATCGTCCTACTTGGTACAAGAAAGAATAAATGCATCAATAAGATGGATATCTATCATGATGAGCAATTTGTAAAATGTTGGTTCGACTTTGAAGGTGGTTAAGGCTGTCACTTTTTTCTGAATGGCTTAGAAAACTTCATTGATAAATCCTCATAAAATATCCTGAATACACTGACATTTGGAATACACACAAGACATGCACAATGTATATTTACTTTAACAAATAGTAGAAATTGCAGAGACAATTCGTTGTGTGTGCAAAAATGCATGTATTCAACTCAACCCACTATTCATATCATTGTCTAGTAAATGATTTTCCATCCTTATGCAGCACAGTCTCTCCAACATATCTCAAGGAAACCTTATGCACTGGATGGCTTGCAAGCACCTTAGTGAGGAATCGGGATAAGTTCGTTCCTTCACTTGTTTCAAGTTATAGTAAATAATACAGATTATGATCTATTTCAAAATTATTCACTTCTCAGTAAGTTAGGTAGACTACTTTACATGTTTTAAGTCATTAATGCTACAGAGTTTATCCAATTCATGGTAGACTGCTTGATGTTTTGAGATTTCTTATTTGTTTATTTCTATAAAAAAATATATTTGAAAGTAATGTTGTAATGACCCGGCCCAATAATTCTAAGGTTGGAATATTGATAATTTTTATTGGGCCTAAATTATATTTAATGAGCCATATTGGATAAGCCCACGAGCAATAAATTATTAAGGTTGATTAGGAGTTTTAATTAGGTTAAATAACTAGGTTAAATTTCATTTATTATATATTGAATGAGTTAGACTCCTTTTAGAATTTAAAGATCGGCCATTAGAAATTTATTTCAATTTAAAATTATCACTGATTGAAGTCCCCTACGTAGTCTCAGTCATTGCCAATCCTACATTGAATGAACAACTAGATCATGTTTTTAAATTCAAACTCTTTTCTTGAATGATCACAATTGAGTCCAACTCGAACTCGTCAGCAGTTTTTCCCAAATCTCTCTATAAATATCTCCCTTCCATGTGTTATTTGGAAAAAACCATAAACCTCCGTAAGTGCAGTAGCTGAACCCAATATACCCAATCCAGCACCGTGCGTGTCTCACGTTCACCACGCCAATAGCTTGCCTCATTCCTCTCTCAACATCCCTCACGTTTTCTCTCATTCTAGTTCACGTGATCGATTTCATGCCGGAAATATTGGATTAACACTGCGAGGTAAGTAGGTTGATCATAAATTAAGATTAGTATGCATTAACTAGTTATATATGTTATTATTAAAGCCAGTTCTTTGGAAGCTAGTGTCTATGTTCCACGCATGTCATGATATTTACAAGCACATTATTCATCATGTTTCATTCCGCATATTATAGTTATGTATGTATTATGCATCTCACGTTGCATAAGATACATAAGCTTTCATAAGATCAAGTGTAAGATAAGTTCAAAATATTTAATCAAATGATCATTCAGATGCATGGTACCAATGCAATTTATGGGTGGATGTGCAAGCCACGGACCTAAGCGTGGTCCACCATAGTATGCTAGAATACTATTAGCGGCTCCCTTTGCAACCGCGGGATGTGGGGCTGGTGTACAACCTTGCACACATGATTAAGTGTGTGAGCCTGTATAATAAGTAAGATAAGCCAAGATAAGTCATGCATGTCATAGCATACGTATGAACAATCATAATTTTAAGTTCTTAGCCTGAAATATTTTATGAAAACCTTATGTTAAGTATGTTTACGTTATAATGAGTTTCTTACTGAGTCATCGACTCATTTTAGTTGTTTTATGTTTTTAAACCATCCTAGATCAAAATATTTATGAAGGTAGAGCTGCAGAATGGGACAGGCGTGACAGTGACTTAGATCATGTACAAAGATTTTAAGTTATGATTTTTATGACACATATTTTGAGAAATTTTAATAAATGATTCCGCTCACTCTCATTTATGATTTCAATATTTTAATACAAAACGACTTTATTTATTATAAGGAATCTTTGTACTTAGCGCTTCCTTCAGAATAAAAGAAAATATTTTCAAGTCAAGGTCAGTAGTAGCATTCCGACTTCCCTGAGAATTTCTAAAAGTGCTTTTATTCTTAAATATGGGGAGCTGGGTTTTACAAATGCCTTCACAATCAATTGCATTATAAGTTTAAATTCTCGAAGTACAGGTTAAAAAGAGCTTTCTTAAGGACAAGTCATCTAATATTTTGCACTTGGAGTTAATGAAAGTCGTAAATGCTTGAAACTGTATGTTAGACCTCTCATGTACTTACGGAATATTTTTTGCAGTTTTTTTTTCTTTGAAATTTCTTTTAGTATATATATTTTATGACTATCTAAAAGAAATTTTAAAGATGTGGATTAAAAAGTAGTTTTTATAAGTTCAAGTGCTTAGCATGTCTAAAGCCTATAATTATCACGTACTGAAAATATTCTAGGCATTTATTTTTTAATTGAAATTCTCAATACTCCCCTTATATTGGTTTTTGTAATGGCTACCTCCAATGCCATTGAGAGTCATATTATAGCTAATAATTGATTAAATAGCTAACAACTCAATTTTTCAATCTATAAAATTTTCATGGTAATAAGGTTTGATGTCTTTTTTTTTTTTGGTAAACAAAACTATATTAATTAAAGAATAAGACAAGGCCGATACAAATAAGAAAAAAGTGTGCCCTAGCTAGGAAGGTGCCAAAGAAATAAGAAAGTCATGAAGGTCCATGCCATTAAAATCAATAGAAATGGTCCATGTACATAGAGTGGAGTAAAATAAAACTATTAAGTTCCTCTAATGATCTCTCTCTGTCTTTCAAACGTCCTGGCATTGCGTTTCTGCCATAAGCACCACATGATACAAATAAGAATCATCTTCCAAACCGCTTTAATCTGCTGCATCCCTCCTCAGTTTGTCCAGCTAGCCAGCACTGCCACTACAGTCTTCGGCATAATCCAAACCAACTCTACTTGATCGATCACCTCATCCCACAAAACCCTTGCTGTCTCACAATGTAAGAGAAGATGGTCCATGCCATTAAAATCAACAGAAATGGTCCATGTACATAGAGTGGAGTAAAATAAAACTATTAAGTTCCTCTAATGATCTCTCTCTGTCTTTCAAACATCCTGGCATTGCGTTTGTGCCATAAGCACCACATGATACAAATAAGAATCATCTTCCAAACCGCTTTAATCTGCTGCATCCCTCCTCAGTTTGTCCAGCTAGCCAGCACTGCCACTACAGTCTTCGGCATAATCCAAACCAACTCTACTCGATCGATCACCTCATCCCACAAAACCCTTGCTGTCTCACAATGTAAGAGAAGATGGTCCATCGACTCTCCCCCTCCCCTACACATGCAACACCAATCTGCTATGATAACCCTCATTTTCCTCAAATTGTCGGTTGTGTGAATTTTGCCCAAAAATGTTGTCCACACGAAAAAAGCAGCTTTGGAGGGTGCCTTGTGTCTCCAAAGTCTTTTCCAAGGAAAATAAGTGTTAGGCTCTTGAGTGTGGACCTTATAAAAAGAGCGAACCGAGAATGCACATTTCCCAGCGGGTGACCACCACAATCCATCTTCTTGTTGAGTGCTCGATTTAATGGAATACAAGAGACTTTAAAAATCAGCAACGCTGCTCATCTCCCAATCTTGTGCTGCTCTACTAAAACTGATATCCCAATGGATTTGACCCCCCCGAAAGCCCCATGACATCCGCCGCTGCAACTTCTTTATCACTCGCAATTTGGAATAATGACGGGAAAGAAACTTGTAGTGGGGTATCCCCACACCAAATATCTTTTTAGAATTTAATCCTGGAACCCTCCCCCAACCGTAATCGAGTGTGACGAGTAAACACCCCCCATCCTTTTCTAATGTGTTTTATCAATCCCACTCCATGTGCTCCTCTAACTTCCTTAGTACTCTATCCCCCCCAGATGCCTCCATATTTATGTTCAATCACCACTTTCCACAAGGCTTCTGGTTCCTTATGATATCTCCACAGTCATTTTTCAAGTAGCGCCCAATTAAAGATCCTCACATTTCTAATACCCAAACCACCATTGGAGATAGGACGACATACCGTATCCCACTTTACTAGGTGGAATTTAAACTCCTCCCCCATGCCACCCCACAAGAAGTCACGTTGGAGCTTCTCAATTCGATAAGCCACACTTGCAGGTATAGGAAAAAGTGATAGAAAATACGTTGGCAGGTTAGAAAGTGTACTCTTGATCAAAGTGATCCTGCCACCTTTCAAAAGGTACAATCTCTTCCATCCCGCTAATCTCTTCTCTATCTTTTCAACCACCGTCTCCCATACAGAGGAAGTCCTTGCAACCACCCCCAGCGGAAGTCCCAAGTAAGTCAAAGGAAGATAGGCTATCTTACACCCCAACGTGCTAGCCAACTGCCGTATATTAGGAACCTCTCCAATTGGAACCATCTCTAATTTGATTAAATTCACTTTCAAACCGGAAACTGATTCAAAACAAAGCAGCAAGGCCTTTAGCACTTTAATCTGATTTCGATCTGGCTTACAAAAAAAAGTGTATCATCTACAAACAAAAAACAAGGTTTGATGTCTTAAAGTAGAGAGTTCCCTTTTCAGGAAACTTGATCCTTTTCCAATAGTTGTTTCAGGTGCCTAAAAATCTTCATATATGTTAGGAAGTTATCATTCAAGTGGCATGCTTCAAAATGCCATGAACCCAGCATAAACTGAATGATAAAATAAAAAATAAAAAATAAATAAAAAATAAAAAAAAGAAGAAGAAGAAGAAGAAGAAGAAGAAGAAGAAGAAGAAGAAAAAACTCTGTTATATATGTGTGTATATATGTATATATAAATATACATCTATAGGTATGCATATATTTCTGTTCCCCTCCATGCAATTGACGACTTTTGTTGATGACTTTGTTTTAGTTACTGACACCAAAGTAAGGTTTAATATGAAGATATAAAAGTGAAGAAATGGAGTGTAAATGGTTTTGTTAAAGTGCATTATATATGTTCAACAAAACTTAACAAAACTTGAAGTTGACGAGAGGAAATACTCAAGGTTGCTGGCTTTGGCGGCATTTTCTATCTTTTCCTAGCCAAAGTATATTGAATAACCCTACTATTAATATCCTGCATCCATGAGGGGTTCGATGCTATATCCCAATAACTTCAATTATGAAAGAAGAAGTCACATTAAGTAGCAAGATAAGATTGTTCAACCCTATGAGGAAGAGGGGTGCAAATGACCATCCTTTAAATCCTAAATGGCATAATGAAATGGTGAAATGCTAATGTAATGGCTTTGGTTGAAGAATGGTTGTTGTATAATACAACGTTTTATGGAATGGCCATGAATATAGAAACTAGCCATACTATATAACCAAAAAACAGCGGCCAGTCTTAAATTGTAAAATTGGTTTAGTGATCTTTAGGTTGTTTTGAGTGGATGACTGGAAATTCTGGCTAAGCTTGAGTGCTTTTTAATTCTTTTTGGTCTATGATATGTATGATATAGCTTGTAATTAGGTTCATCTCTTGTATACTTCCTGCATACTTGCATACTTGGGCCTTGCCTAATAAGGTGGATTAATAAAATTATTCTTACTTATATAAAAAAAAAAATATTATATACCTACCGAAGGTGAATCTGTTGGGATTCTTGGGAGTGTGATTAAATGTGTCAACCCATTTTGTATACAAAAAAAAAAGAAAAAATGTATTTTTGAACAAAATGTGTTTTTGGTGCATTTTAATTGTAAACCCAGTTAAGGGAGAGCTCACAATATTTAACCACTATTCAGACTGACTTATTTCCATTGTGTTCTCAACAACAAATAGGTAGTGCTTGGTATAAGCACACATAACTATCTTGTTAGGGCATATCTACATGTAGTTCACCTATATAATTAAGATCAGTTTATTCTCGAGTAAACTGTTTTTCCAATTCTACTGGTACCTTGTAGTGATTGAAAATATGGCTGGCTTAGCAAAAAAAAAAAAAAGGGATTGAAAATAAGGCTTGGAACATTTTCTGATTGTACAGTGGGAACACTCTTTGGAATTAACAAGACTGGCATAGGAAATTCGGCACATCTTTATCCACGCATTATTGGATACTATATGATGTTTTTAGTGGTGTTCATAAACTATAAGAGCAGCAGCCCTGAATTCTTTTCTCATGTCAAAACATATCAGAATGGACAAATTTACTGACCAATATGAAATTTTGAGTACCGTGTGGAATGCCCAGAATGGTTCTTCCTTTATGAATAATTTATGGTTTCTTTCATAACATCCTCTGATTATGCATGTCATTGTAATTACTTATGGTTACAGAAAACATATCTGACAATGTTGCATCATATAATTTTGTAGATACTTTGGTATTTTGAACGGGATAGACACTACAATGTGGAACCCTGCTACTGACATCTTCTTGCCCGTGAAGTTTAATGGTAACATTAAGTTTTGATAGCTATACTGAATTCGAATTATTAAGCCAAGACACAGTTTTTATTTTTATTTTTGATTGACTTCACATTAGCAAAGGAAAATAATTGTATTTCTAAAAATGGAAGATACCAGCTCTTGTTATTCCTGATGTGAGCAGCTTTACTTCTGACATCCTCATATATATCCTTAAATTCAATTCCCAAGGTGCTCTAGGTTTCTGTTTAAATTCCCTGAATTTCTTCCTTGCAGACCAAAAGCCTGAGGGAAAGAAGTTTTGCAAATACTATGTTCAAAGGGGGCTTGGTTTGGCTTCAGAAGGCACTCAAGATGGTAACCATGTGCCAGATATAACATACAAGGCACCTTTAGTTGTCTGCATTACTCGACTAGTCCCACAGAAGGGTCTTCATTTGATTTCTCATGCAATCAAGCGCATTGAAGAACTTGTGAGTATTACTCTCTCTGAGTCGAACATGGTGGAAATAAGGATACCTGTGATATGGGATACCGTCCTCTTCTTCTTCTTCTATTTTTTTTTTTTTGGAAAAAAAGGGATACCTGTTATATTATATTACCACAAATTTTTGTGTTGCTTCTTTAAGTTTTTGTACAGTTATTTAGGAGCATTCTTGAATATATGCTCACAAGGTATACAGTAAATGCAAAACTGCCTGACTGGTTACAATAGAAAAACTTCATAATGCTAGTAGAAACTAGAATGTCTATTATCTCAGAAGGGGAATATAATTTTTTTTCCTTAAGCCTCATCAATATCTATCCATTCTGCAAATGAAACAATAACAAGATTGCATGGGCCAATGCCCACTACTATTAATGTGCTGATGCACGGCAAACTTGAAAGTGAAAGTTTGCATTTGAGACCTGGAATTCAAGTTAAAAACACCTGCATTTCAACTGCTTTCCCTCTTTTTTCAATGGAGTCACTTTTAGGGTGGACAGATGGTCATACTTGGGAAAGCCTCAGATGCTCAAGTTGCAACAGAATTTGAATGTCTTGCAAAATTGGTAATGAATTTGAGCTTTTATCTTTTTTTTTTTTATGTATGTGTGTGTGTGTGTGTGAGAGAGAGAGAGAGAGAGAGAGAGAGAGAGAGAGAGAGAGAGAGAGATGCTTTAGCTACAAAGAGATTCTACAAAAGTAAATTCACAAACTAACGTAGCTTGATTTGGTATGTCAGATTGTAAAGCTACTTTTATTGTAAAGTAGATTTAACGTATCATATGAAGTCATACCAGTTGTGGGTTTACTTTTGTGGGATCTCTTTGTGGCTGTAACAGTTCTCTCTCTCTCTCTCTATATATATATATATATATATTTATATTCTTGAATTCAGACTGCATGGGCATGAGACACGTCATTGGGACATGTTGGGGAAGCTAGCTTATGTCTTTAGAATAGTGAAGCTGGTACATATATTGAGAATATAATTTATGTACACATTATTTATTGGAAGATATGAGAGGTCAAATACTTTTATCTAATGTAGAGAATAAAAATCGTAGTAAAAGTGTTTGACGCCATTTTTTTAATGAATTTCGATCACCATAAGAATTTCAGTGCTTTTTACCATGGTATATGTTGTCTCATCCTTTATTTATTAGTTTATTTTTCAAAGTCCTCAGGCCTCTATAAATAAATAACCAAATTTCTAAAATTTAAATTGTACCACCCGTGGTTAAGCCGTGTCCTGCCAATGTCCAGAATGCGTCCAGGCTACATCTGTCCTGTCTTCTGCTGTAGACCAAAATTATTTCATTTGGATGTATGTTTGAAACGTGTCTGAAGCATGTATGTTTGGATCTTTGACATTTGGACCCCCATCTCTTAGGAGTGGCTATTTTTCCTGCATTCAATCGTACCTTAACTTCATTAATGATAAGCACCATTTGGTGTACTCACATCAACATGATCTGTCCTAATCTCATTATGTAAGTTTGCATTTAGTTGAAGGAAGTTTAATTATTTATGAAATGTTGAGCTTGGGGAATAACTTATGTTCTCTTCTCAATCTTTCTGACCATCTTTTTCTATTTGAGTGCAATGAGCTGACAGACATTCTTTTGTTGGACTTTTTTTTTTTTGGTAGCATAACCAAGGTCCTTGCATCCGGATCCTATTGATGTTTAGGTAAATCATGTGTCAACAGCATACAACAGCTATAAATACCCTTTCTCTGCCTTAGTCCTCATTGAAGTTCCTTCCGTAGCAATATAAACTACCCTTTCTATACTGAAATAATTTGTACAGTACTATTCTGGTTACTGAATGGACTTCGGGTTTCTTGTTTTTGATATGCTCTCTTCGCAGTGAGGAGCTGTCCCACTTGCTCTATGCTGCAGCAGACATGGTGCTAGTTCCTTCCATATATGAGCCTTGTGGACTCACCCAAATGATTGGAATGCGTTACGGAGCAGTATGTACTTCTTAGATTCTGCTATCTCATTTATTGTGGCCAGTAGCATGTGAAAATAATTGAAGTTAAGTGTTTAATTCTCCCTTGGTGATCTTATGTGAAATTTTGGAAAAAAGGTGTCAGATTGAGATGTTAATCATCATATGGCTAGTTGAATTTTGAAACAAGGTACATCACTGGTTAAACACGATCAATAGTTGAATTTTGAAACAAGGTACATCACTGCTTAAACACGATCAATTTATAACATGCTGCCTATATGCTTGCTACGATATATTTTGTATTTGCTTTTTAAAAAACATCTGTTGAGAGGAAGTTCATATGTTCTATATGCATAACATAGGTTCTTAAGGCAGACTAATATGAGGTGAAAACCTGATTTGGATAAAATGATTGTCACAGGTCCCAGTTGTAAGAAAGACTGGTGGTCTTGCAGACACAGTTTTTGATATGGATGATCAGTCGAACCACAACAGAGCCAACGGGTATTCTATATGTGTGTGTATCTATTTATTTATTTTTGACCGGTAAATACATACACACCCATATGTGTGTGTGTATCATTTTCTCTTGTCATATGGAAGGACTATGCCATTTGACCCAAAGACCTTTGGCTTATTCTACTTGTATCCTTTATATTTATATAGAAATTTTGCTATATGAGTCCTGCACACCACTTTAAAATATGCTTGGGAAATTTCAATGATATATCCTAAGCCACGATGTGAATTTCATCCACTTGCTGCATTGAGTCCTCCATGTTTTTTCAATATCTTGTTGATTGTGGTATGCACGAATTGTGATCTGGTAATTTGTCACTATCCAAGAGCTGGTCTGACTAAATTTCTGGAAAAGGTAGCTTGGATACAGTCTTACCCATTAGCTTTTTTGCATGAAGGGTTATTTTTAAGACTCAAATATGTGCAGTTGCGCTTGGCATCCCAAGACCTTTACTATCAGTCCTTCCTCATCTTATCATCCCTTAGGACTGTAAAATTGTATGCTCTGAAATTGTGGGAACAAAATAGACAGAAAGAAGTCATATGGCTAACTCTTGAGTGGTTGGAATGATTTAAATAAATTAAAGGATTTCTCTTTTAATGTGTGCAACTGTGCATAAATTGACAGTGAGTTGTCTCCACACTATAGCTCCAGTTTACAAAGCGAGATTGTTAGCCTTACGTGCTTGGTTATACAGTCTTGAATTACGTTGTCACAAACTGTTCTACTGATATCGTAAGTTTATTTACGTACCATTGTTCACATTTCAGGTTTGTCTTTGAAGGAATTGATGAAGGATCCTTAATCTGTGCTCTGGACCGTGCATTTACGTACTACAGAGAGAGTAGGTTCAATCTTAAGTTAGGCTGATGATATTTCTGTTACTGCCTATTGCCTAGACTGAAGAACTGCCAGGACTCTCCCTATAATGTGGGGGAATGCTAATGCTGCTAGGCCTTGAGCACCAATAGCCTAATTGTTTGAATAGGTCATGGCCAGACTGACTGTAGTATTTAGTTTAATAAATATTCTCCACGGATTTGTCTTTTTTTTTTTATTATTATTATTATTTCTTGAGGTTTCTAAGTTGTCGCCACAGTCCCTAGAGGCCTTCTATCATCACACTACCACACAAAATTCAACGGCCTCGGTGGTGTATAGGTTATCTTGTTTAAAATCTTTCAAGAATTAAAAGAGGGGTGAAACAGCCTACAGTACTATTTCATTTCAGAGTAATTCCAAAAGGAGTCAAAGACAATTCTCATGCAAAACCTTGGTGCAAACTACAAAGCTTTTAAAACTCGAATCAATTTTTACTTGAGATTACTCCATTTTATCTCAACATTTTCATTTATTTTGATGAATGCAGAACCAGATGAATGGAATGGCATTTTAAAGAAAGTAATGGAAGTTGACAATAGCTGGAACAACACAGCTGGGAAATATGTTGAGCTTTACAACTCAAAAAGCGTTAGATTGTGATGGCACGCAGGAGATGGTGCTTCATTAATGCCTGTTCAGTGTCAGAGTCTTCTGTATGGAGCAATGTGCCTGTTACAAAACCGTGTGCACCTATTCGAATGCGTGAGTCCACCTTCCGCTTGGACTTGGAGAATAGGAAGGACACAATTCTCCATCACCACTGTCAACTACTTGCTTGTATCATTCCACATACACGTATCGTGGAGAATAACTTTCAAGTTCGATTCCTCTTGTATATTGCTGCTTACATAAGTGCTCCACAATCCGATGACTCAGATTTAAGTGCATACTTGTGCAAACCTAGTGCAGTTTACTTCTTTAAACTAGAGAGCTGAATAGAGCTATTATTATGGTTGAGTATGTCCAAGCGAGTTTAAAGCTTGGCCAGCAGGCAGTTGAGTAATTATACATTCAAATGCTCTATTTATTGCATATTCTTCTAGGTCTTGGGTAGAAAAAAAGTTTGAAACGGAACAGATTACACAATGGGACCGTATGCAACTGCAGATAATGGAAGAATACGCCGCAAAAACATCAAGAGAAAAACATTGAGCATTGAAACCTTTCACGGGATGGAACTATATACTTCTTTTACAGCCTTTCACAGCTAATACTAAATGGGAACAAAAAAGAACGAGTTTAGGTGTTCCTTGTTAGATTTATTTGTTTGTTGCAGTTTTTGCTATGATACTCCTTTTTTTCCCCCACGAGCGAGAAAAAACTGCACAAGTTCTAATGTTTTGTGATTGTCATTTGTACATAATTTAGTTGGTTCAATTTCTCTAGCTGTATGTTACCTTGCCTTCTCATAGGATAAGCTCATTCTAATGGATTATGGAATTTATTACATGCGTGAATCTCGACACCGTCCCTTGAAAAGGATACCGCGTCGCTTATTGCAAAAGATCCGCCGATTTTCTTTCTTCAAAATTGTAGACTGCCGCAGAGGGAAATTGTGTGTATTGCAACAGATGCATGCAATTGTTCGCTGTATTTCTATAAAAGTTCATTTGCATTTGCAGAAACACTTTATTAAATTGCTTCCCCCAAAAAGGGTTATCACTATCCTTCCGGCTTCCAGTACCCAGCAGCCCACAGCTAACTACTAAGAGAGTGTAAGTTACAACCGAAAAGGCATCAGCCCTAGTATACAGAGAACATCATACATTAAATTACAACCACAACACCAAAACCATCTACCTTAGGAAACAATTTAGAGAGAGTTCATAAAAAAACAAGTGTCAGGTATCAAACAGCCTTCCTCCTGGCTGAGCACGCTGAATTACCTCCTAACTGCTTTGCACAATTTACCCAAAAGAAAAGAAATTGTCAGTTTGCTGTCTAACTGTTCGAGATGCGGGGAATATGACCTCGACTGTTAGCATGCCAAAAATTCATAAATAACCAGGGTACAGGAGTGTGCGCTAAAGATGCCGGCAATAATTTCAACTAAATGCAACTAGCAGTCAGACCAACTGCTGTCATCTAATTGACAGGCTCAAATCTGGGGTCCACCACCCGTTTCAGATCCCTGTGCTTCATTGCAACTCTCTTCCAACCGCAATACTCGTGACAAGCAATCAGATGTTCATGGCATCATGGGAAAATGAGATTGTAGCATCTGCTCTTGAGCTACCACCTTGTTCGGTAGCCAGTACTTCATTACTACTCACGTCCAGCTTAAGTGCCTGACCCAAAATATCAGATATTTCCTTAACGGACTCATCAGCAACAGAATCTGGAACATCTGCCGTTGAACAAGCTTGTCTGGCTTTTCTTTCTGTAAAGGTTCTCTCTCGCTCATCGTAAAAATCAAAATCATCTAAGATAGATGTCTCTGCATTGTAATCCTTGAAAATTTTCAACATCTCAATACCCTCTTCCAGTTTGACCTGGAAAGATTTCAGCATCAAGAGAGAAAATGTTAGGCATGTGTAACTTTACTATTCAAAAACCGAGCCAAAGGTTTTTTCATGCCAAGACACAAAAAAGTAAAAGCCAACAAACTGAATTACACCAACAATATTATTGAAAAATATAGACTATGGTTTGACACCAATTGGATCACTATAGATGAAAGGTAAGTTTTGGGAAGAAGTGCAACCTGAAAAAAAATCTAATCTCATATCCTCTTGAAAGCATCAAAAGGGCAGGTAAGGGACATAATTAGGGCCAAATGAACACAAATACAGATTCACTCTTTAAAATGACTTGTATGTGTGAGCAATTAACAGACCAGGACAGCAACATTAACCTTTTGATTTGCGGCAGCACATAAGCACACAGCTAGATACAGCATTGATGAAAAAACAGATATGCTTTTACAAACTACCACATTAATATGTTCAACTATCATGTAACCCACTATATGCCATAATGCTCTTCAATCCATAGTTTCTCTGTCTCCACTAGGTAAATTGTGAGAGCCCTTAAGCTCACCATCTGAAGACTTGGAATTTGGCCTTTCCTCAGACCAAAGCCTGAAGCAACAAATCTATCAGCAGATGAAAAGTTGAAATTTTATTTAGAAACATAATTGCACTAGAGCAACCAACATCAGCCAAGGCATGGAGTATCTCTGGGCATACAGCAATTAGCAACCAGCGATAAAATGTTTAGGCATATTTGAACATCTCTATCATAAGCTCGAGAATTGTTTTGAGTTTCTACAACAACTAAGGTAATTCTTTTTTCATATGTACGCCTCTTTGTATGTGTGTCAATATATTAGATCAACTACTACCTCCTGAGAATCTCGGCTGTGAGTAACGGGCTTATTATCATTATTTTCAAGTAGAATGTGTCGGAATCGAACGTTGGGGACATCTTTGATGATGTGCCACAGAACTGGAAACTGCCCGCTCCATCTATCTTGCTGCCAGTAATCTGCATCCTTCTCAAAATCTACAGGTCCACCCATTTCAGCTACCCCACAGAACTGTCCACTACAATTAACCTGCAAAAGTTTTTGCCCGAAAGATATAAGACTGACTAATTAAGTGCAAGAAATTCAAGGTTGGACAAAGCTGCTCAAGTTTTGAAGTAGCTAAAATAAAAGCCAAGTTTCTTATAATACCTATAATTTTTTCCTAAATGGGTTGCCATTGATGCTAAAACCAGTTAGGCCAGGTTTTCTTTTGACAAGTAAAAGCCAGAATTTAAGATTAATCCAGGTCATATACAAGAATAAAATTGCCAATCAGAAAAATTTCCAAATTTAAGAGTTTGAGATCCATTCAACATGGAAAAGATTTTTCAGGAAATGGAAGTATGAGCACAAATAGCTTCGAAGTGATATATCTAATACATCTCATCTTTTTTATTTTTTATTTTTTTATTTTTTTTATAACAAAACACGAGGTCTATGCCTCTTATTATAAAAACCCTCACTGAGGTGGAGGAACAACCATGAATACATCTCATCTGCTGCTATGAAAGCATTTTCCTAAAAGCAGTTTTTTTGTTAACAATTTCTATGTCCAAAGAATGAACAGGAAGGATATTGCATTGCAGACACTTCCAAAATTCCATAGAGTACAGCATTCTCAGCTTGCTAGATCAAAATAATAATGCACATATCAACACAGTTGAAAGAAATCACTTGCTTGCTCAAGTGATTAATGATATGGCACAGCTATAGGACTTGGAGTTCTGGTGGTTTGATGTCTATACACGAAGAGGTTCATAAATGCAAAATGCCTAGGAGAAATAACCAGCATAACTACAAGGATAGTTCAACAAAAGCAAAATAAATGGCCTTTAACCAATAAAAATAACTGAACAATAGTCCCAAACAGGACCGATCAAACCAAGTTATTCCAACAAGGAAAAAAAAAAAAAAAAACAAATTTAAAGCAACATACTGAAAACAATAGGAATACTGGACAGTTGCCTTTCATCTCCTTTGCTTCATGATAAGCAGCATTTAGCTTCTTGTTTCCATGCGGTGTGCTGGCCCAAACATTGTATTTGACACTTTTATGAACATTGTCCTCACTGAAAGATTTGATTATAAAAAATTTTGCATTCTCGTAATCTGTGACGAAATCTAGCTGGTTGTATGAATCAAGATGAATTCTAGAAGTAGGTGAAACATTTTTGCTAATGACAGACGAGGAGCCCTGTTCAGTGGCACTCCTGCTCTTTAGCTTTGAAGCCCTTGGACCACGATTACGGTCATTGAAGATATCCTGTGAATCATTGTAAATGCCAGCTGAGCCTCGGTCCCTGTCTCTTCTTCTTCCCTTGTCAAGAGTTAGAGGATTTCGATCATTAGTGACTGGATAAGAAATTGAAGCACCACCAAAGGTAGAGCTCTGATTAGAACTACCATGTGGGTAAAATCCACTAAAGGAACTGGATACCAAGCCATATCCATGCATTGGTCTCTGTTGTTGGGAAATCTGAAATTGAATAATAAGAAAAGTCAGGCACGAAATGAACATGTCCACATTCATCTCAAGAGTCAAAGTGGCAACTAAGCAGACAAGGACATTCATTTTTTTCCTTTTGGTGTGCCTGAACTCAAAGTCTTAAGTAGCAATATGTACTTCCATTGACCCCAGGGATATTATGCTTCGCTACCCTAAACAAAGAAAGGTTACAAACAGCCAATAATGTTCTGCACTTAGTTGCGACTTTTGACTATCCATGAAGAAGCATGTAAAGAGGCTCAGTCCAATTCTTCATCAAATGGAAGTAAAATAGTTTAGGGTGGATTCCAGCTCCTCATAATCCAATGACTACTAAAAATATGGTACCCCCAGGAAACTCTTTTTGCTCGAAATAAATAATAGCCATCTAAACATTTTTTTTATCGGTAAATATTGAATGAAGATATTCATTTTAGGATTTTTTTTTATTTTTTTTAATAATTACAGGTGAGAAAATACTTTTGAAAAGAATGAACTTGGTCACAAGTGACCTCTAAAAGAGGAGTGCTAGGTTCACAAAGAGATCTCACAAAGGTAGAGTCACAAACTAATGTGGCTTGCTGTGGTATATTATTGTAAGCTCTTTTTACCATAAAGAAGATCTAACGTGTCACAACCAAGCAGGGGTGGAGATCAAGGTCACAGGTTCAAGCCTGCGCTGGTGTTATGTTCCTCATTTTGGAATAGGTAATTTTGGAGCCTTGTGTAGGATACAAAAATGCTGTGGGCCCTTCAGTGCCAAAGTGCAAAGACCACAAAGGAATGATGTTATTCAAAATCAATTAAAACAGACCTGACCAACATTGTGCTCATATGATCCAAGTATGCCCATTGGTTGGGGATAAGCTGCTGGAGATGCAAGAGGACTAGAACCAAGATTCCCTGAAAGGTTTCCTCCACCAAATGGTCCAAAACTTGCCACGTAGCCTGATCCAGGCCCAAAAAGCATTGTGTCAATGCTACTATTTTCTGGCAACATCAGCTCAGCTGGTGAAATTGAAATAGCTGAAGACATATGAGGCAAACTTGGAGCAGTTGCTTGTGCATAATAAGAGGGAGAAAATGGGACTTGCTGTGGAGAGTACAGTTGGCCATCCACCATTAAAGATGACAGAGGTGTAGCAACAGGAGAATATTGTCCATATGGCATTTCATGATTGAAGCCATAACCAGAATGAAACACAACAGATGGATTATCATTGTAGATGACCTAAAACAGGTTAAAATAAGAAGGAAAAATATTATAGTAAATTAGTTTAAAATATTAATCTAAGGAATAATATAAGTATGGCCCTTATCCTCACCGGTGATACAACATGCATGCCATCTGTATTAATATACTGGGAATATCCATCCCAAAAACCAGTGCTACTACCAGGACCTGAATCAGATGTGAAACTTCTCAGCAACATTAATTAACATTATAAATGATTTTGTTGTGAGGCAGCAACCTAAAGAGATTACTGCAACGACCAAAAATATTTTCAAACAAAATCTCAAATTCCATGCTTCCATGATGGTAAAATAAGAATATGTACATTCCAAACATTGTTTTTGAACTTCTAAAACTTAAAAATATTCTTTTTTGATAAGTAAAACTTAAATATATTGTTTACAGAAAGCTTAAATCCATAATTCTAAAAACTCTATGTTTGGATGTTGGCTCGGGACAGTCCTGGCTTTTCTAACTAAATTGAGCATATGTCTCTTTGCTTTCCCTGTTCTTCCTAGTGAGGCACTCTCTCTTGTATATACCCTGTGTACTTGGGTTTCATCCCTTTGGCGTTTAGAAATAATGACCAACTTATCAGGGGGAAAAAGAATTCTTGTATTAAAATGATCACATTTTCGAAATAGCTCAAAGTGTTGAAGTCAATTTTACCAGAATATATCTCACGGCTACCACCACAAGTTAAACATCCTAAATACGTAAGAGCAACAAAAGATCAACAACTAACCACCAAATGATATATCTTGTTCATGAGAAACATAAGCATTGAGTGAATGGATAGTGCTCAAATCTCCAGCTGCTTCTGAAGATCCTTGTTGTTCAGGTACATCCCTTAATTGTACCATGATGGCTGCATCTGGAGAAGGATTCGCTGACACAATCCTTTCATCTTTGGGCATAAGTGGCTGATTACAAATTACAACATTAAGTGCTAATGGAACATAATTGCCAAACCTCATCCAAAAAACATAAATAAATGAACATAATTAAGACAGTATTCTAAAATAATAACAGGAAAATACCTGCTGTGTCATATTATCTGGCTTAACAGGCCTCTCTCCTGTGTCCAAAATTAATGTGCCAAGTGTCTCAGTAGAATGCAACCCAGTTATTATAGGAAAAATAAAGCACTATAGATAACTGGTAAGTGAATCAATGGATAAAAAAACACAACTTGCACATACATAAAGGTCAATTCCTTGGCAAATCTAGCATCAACTACCACTGAAACCCAGGATACACACCTGAACATAATAGTGGGAAAGAGAACATTCAACGTGAAGTCCATAGCTCTCCATAAACAATCTCCAAAGTATGTTTTTATAAGTAATAATTCTTTATTGATAAGCGCAAAAGGCACAACTCCAATACAAAAAATCTCCAAGTATTGGCAGAGGGCAAATAGGAATAGAATGGAAACTCATCTCATAAAACTCATTACATCCATGCAACTGAAGAAAGAGTCCTATCGAAAAATAAAATATGAAAATTCCACGACCTTGAACAAATAAAGAACAAGTTTGACAACGAGGAGCATACTCATGATTAAATACCATGTTGCACACATCAAATTCCAATGTTGACTAGATGACACTTCTAAACAACTGGTCCTTGTTAGTTTAATTTTGCAGCATTACACAAGTGTGCCTGTGTATGGACCATGTGAGCATATTGAGCTTTATATACATATCGCAGATCAGCATTAGGCTGCTCATACAATCCATGGAGCTACATATTTGATTCACCAGGAAGTTATTTAAATCGACCATGGGGGCGCACAGGCCCTCGGCAAGGAGTTTCCAGCAAGTGCACTTCGGGTAATTCAAGGGAAAAATCCCCCACTCCGATGGCCCTAGGGCCCTAGAGATTGTTTGCACCCAAGGGGATTTGAACCTTAGACTTGGGGTGAGCATACCCCCAAGCCCAAGGCCTTTAACACTTGAGCCAACCCCTAGGGGTTAATAACCAGACAAAGCAAGTGCCTGATAATATTAACTTCTTAAGTATCAGCTAAGGCAACTTTCAAGGTGTATTAAATTTATGTCAGGTTTGTTGAGGTATTCTGGGAGCAGACAGAAAACTTTGTATAACATGTTAAACTCATTTAAAAAAAATTGGCATACAAACAAAATTACTATAGGGTTGGGTGAACATCATTGAGCTTTACAGGGACTAAAGGTGAATGCACCAGCTTTAACACCACCTACTTTAATCATATATTTGCATTTAGCTCTGCATAAAAGGATGAACCTAGTCTGTCTAGTTGCACCCATTGGCTTAACTCACTCCCAACCTCCCTAGACAAGCAAAGAAGAGATAATTAACCTACCTGAGTTGGCTAGCGCGTAGGTCACATAGCCAAAGTTTTAAATTTTGTTCTAGTGATTATTCCAATTGAGTCACTGAGATACTAGAATGGAATATTTTGGTATTGGTATGTAACTGTGCACTGTTTTGGAATTACTTGTGTGTGTGTGTGTGTGTGTGTGCAAGAATTGACATTTTATATAGTGAATATACGTTGAAACCCATTATCAAATAAAGGTAGAGATATAGGTGGAAAAAGATAAGATTAAAAAAATATTCACATAAGATTAAAAAAATATTCACATACTTGAGTTGAGATACACACAGAAAGAAAATAAAATAAAAGAGCTAATAAAGAAATCCAAAAAGAATGGGGTCTAAAAAACAAAGAGAGAATAAGAATACATATTTAAAATTACAAAAATCCAAGATTACAGAAACGGCATCAGGTTAAAAACTTGTAGAAATTTCATTCAGATTCAAATTTATAAAAACACCATTCAGATTCAATATTTATGAAAATGACATCTAAGTTTAAAAAAACTACAAAAATGCCACTGACATATTCCAGACCAGAACCCAAAACAGACCAAAACAGTTGGAACATGCCGAGATATAGAGCAAAACAGAATGAGGTAAAGTGTACTAATTACTATACCGTAACAGAAAATTCTGGCCATTCCGGCCGGATAGGAACAGAATTTAAAAATTTTCTCATAACTCTCGAGTTATCCAAGGCTGAGAGTTCAAGCCCCTCTCACCTCAGTGGTAGCATCTATTTACCTAAAAAAATTAACCAGCCTGGCAAGGTATGCAAAAGGTGAGTTCAATAAAAAAGAGCGGGAAATATTTTTTCAAAAGCAGAACCAGCTTCAAGTATAATCAAAGATAAAAAGAACTTTGGGTATGTTTGGTTATGAAAATTTTCAAGAATATTTGAGATTTTTTTAGATGTATTGTTTATTGGGTTTTGGGAAAGGCAAAAAAAATTTGAACAAAATTTTTTTCGAAAATAGGTTTGGTATAGGAGTTTGTGAAAGTGGCTTAGGAAGAGTTGAAAAGTTGTTTGAATATAAAATTTTCAGAACAGTTTTTGTTTTGGTGTTTGTAAAAGTTGTTTCGATTTTTGTGTTTAGGTAATGATTGGATGAAAATTTGAAATAGAAATTTTTTTGAGATTTGAAGATATTTGGTTTGAAATTTCCAGATTTTGTAGAAATCTTTAAAAGAATTTGTAGCCGAACAATGCTGAAACTTCAGACTAGCCTGAATACACAGAAGAAAATTAATCTCAATAATATAAACTCATTTGAAGCAAGAGTTATATAAGAACCAAATGCCACCAACCAAAACACCAAAATTATTACATTCAGATTATCCATCTTTTATTTTGATTCAATTCCATTAAAGAAACTTATGTTCTCTTTCGCATTTACAATGTAGAATCATGAAGGGGTCACTTCCTATAACAGTATCCATTAACTCTTTTTATTTAGAAAACAGATTATATATATATATGTCAAGTCTCTAGTGGTGGTGGAAACAACCAAGATTTATGGCGTCTAACCCGACACACCTAATTCTTGGTAGCTCTTTATCTATTAACGTTATAAGTCTGTGTTCCTAATCCAAACAACATAGGCATGTGACCCATTAACTAACAAATCCGAGAATGTTGATCTTCCCCGTCTTTTAAGTTTCTTTGCTATATGTACCCACTGCCGTATCGAATAGTCAATCAACCCACTCTAAGGCCAACTTTTAAAATTCAAACCAAACCATGTTGTAGGTTTGCAACAGTAGCCGCTCTTGTCTACTATTTACTCATATAGATTTATCAACTACAGCTGGTAAAGAAATTTTAGTCAAGAAAACTATTTAAAACACATTCACCCACTTTTTTCTATCGGTGAAAAAAAAAAACAGTCACCCACTTTCTGCCCCAGGAGGGTAGATCTGGATGCTCCCACAAACATCAGCAATCTAGCAGGAATTGGCCACTACGCCAGGAATCAAAGTCCACACTTGATAGCTACCAAACAAAAAAGGCACAGAAAACAGTTCGCAACTTGGAGCACAGTGAAAGAATTAGTCAGTTTGATAAAATGAGAATTGAATGATTCCAATTTTCCATCTTCCACTAATTTTGCATTCGTTTGGGCATGAGGCAATAACGCAAATCCACTACAATGAACAAATCCCAAAGTCTATACTCAAAAAAACCCTAGAAAACCCATTTGACTTGCAGACAATGTGGTTATGAAACCTTGCTCGTCTTGCACATACACGTGCTCAAACGTACATTCCATACGAACCAATACAAAAGTCTCATCATGTCAAGCAAAAGAACAATCACGTTTGGAAAATTTTCTGATAGAAAGACAGAATCAGAAAAAGGAGAAATACCGATTGCCCCTTTAAAAACTTCATTTAGCTATGAAATAAATTACAAAAAGGGTTCTGCAATACAAACCCATACACAAAATTAACTTCAAACCAGACGTAAAATATGTACGTACATATATAACCATATATAAATAGATAGGTACCGGTGGAGACGACTCGGTCCCGTTCTTGCAGAGCGGCGTCCATGAATCGAAGATCTGAGAGAGAGAGAGAGAGAGAGAGAGAGAGAGAGCCACTGATCAAAGGAATTCAATTACGACGAGGTAACTGATGAGACAAAGATAAAGGTTGGGGGTTGGGGGGAGGGGGGGGGTGGTTTGGTTTTAAAATTTTGAGAAATTAAACGAGGGTTTTAGATTTTATTTATAAATTCGATATTAGTTAATGTAAGATGGTAATACTTATTTATTTATTTTTGCTTAGGTAATTGTTATTGTTTCTTTATTAAGTTATTTATTTTATTTTTCGAGGGAGAACGATTGTTCTGCTTCGATTCATTCAAGGGCCAGGGCAACCAATTTTGAAGGGCTTATAGATCATATGCAGTTTCAACATACATGAACTTGAAATGATGTCTTTCTTAGTCATATGGGTTTGACATTGATCAATAATACTTGAATGCCATATATTTTTTCAATTGGTTACAAAATGCTATTTCCTTCTTAATATAAATTTATATATCATTTCTATGATCTTTGTTTTTTTTTTTTTTTTGGTCTATATATAAGAGAGCTTCAATGTGGGAACGCGATTCTCCATATAAAGGAACGAGGTAAATATCATCTGACCAAAATGTTAGTACATCCAAATTTGAATATGAATAGTGCACACTGATACAAACTTCAGTAAAAACATCATTCAACAGGAACTCATATTTATGAGGGATAGCTCAATAGTTTTATTAATCCAGCAGCCCTTACACTGCACACTCTTGCCAACATGGAATTTCTTTTTAAATCAAAACCGCAGATATCTCAGATCCTTTGCTTCTAGACACAAATCTCCCCCGTCCCCCTTCCCCCCGCCTCCCCCTCATCTCCCCCGAGCGTGTAATTTTTATTTTCAAAGTTAAATAAACGCATCCCACTGCATCTTCTCCCCAAGTCTCCCTGTCACCCTCCGTCAGCCCCTTTCTGGTACTATCGCAAGCTAAACTGTATTTGGTCCGGTTTTTCGATTTTAATATACTATATATATATAATAATATATTATAATATATAATACTATAGTGATAATATATTGTAATATATTATAATATATAGTGATATAGTAATATAGTACAACTATTAATACAATAAACTATAGTGATATAAGGTTTTAAAATTTAATATTATATTAATTAGTAATTTGTCATATAATACAAAACTATTTTATATATAATTATATATTTTGTATATAAATTATATACAATATAAAAAAATTATAATATATATATATGAGTCAGTCCAGTTCGGTCTGATCTGGTTTTTGAAAAAGAAAAACCTAAACAAGACCAATTTTGACTGGTTTTAAAAAAAATAAAACTAATACTGGACTGAATCCGGTTCGGTCCTACCTGATTTACCGGTTCACTGATTTTTTTTATACCCCTAGGTGGTTTAGGAGAACGGGGAGGCAAGAAGTATGTGAAGTTTTGTTTGAAACTGAACCGTGAGTTGGAAAAGTTAGACTGATGTGTGTTGTGAAAAATAAAACCGCCTTATGTATAGAAATTTTCTTCTAAAGCTTGGCACCACCATGCGTAGTTCGTTTATCTAACTGAAAAACTATTACATCGATTCATGGATTCACCAATTAAATGCCACTCTTTTGAGTTTCTTTATGCGGCAGCAGCCATCGAAACTCGAGGGTTTACCTTTTCACCCACCAAATCATTAAAAACACAATACTAAAAATGGAAAGAGAAGATCAAGCCTTTTCCTTAAATCCTTTTTTCCTAATGAAACCTAGTTCTGGGGTATCAAAATCAGAATGTCAAAATGAATATATTCAAGAATAAATGAATAGAAATTCTGAAAATCAAAGTAAACCCATTTCTAGAGAGAGAAAAGGAAAGAAAACTCAACGGTCACAAGTCCTCCGAGCCACAGGCCATGTGGACCTAGTGAGGGGGATGGATTAGGGTATACCAAAAGTGAGGGGTGGTTATTAAAATTTGCTTGCCCCACTTCATCATTCGATCCAATGTTCTTTTGTGATAATCAATAATGCATTAAATTAAAACAGAAATACAAGGGAGAGGGTAAACTAGAAAAGAAAAAGAGCAACGAAACATAGGTTCGGCCCCATATGTTCTTTTGCTAAGCCAAAGAGGGAACGGCCAAAAGCAGTTTGCATTGATCGAACACGTGGATCGTTTGGTCGGTAAAAGGATGCTGTAGTTGACTGTTATGGTGCATTATTACTTTCAAGAAAAAGTGTAATTCGAAGACGAGAAAGATTTTCCAAATTTACATTCTAAATTTAAGGGTTTTAAATAAGAAAAATTGATATGTAAAATTATTCTAAAAGTGTGATTCGTATACATGTTTTGACCAACAACGAGATAAACAAAGTGACACCCTCCACCTCCTTCTATTAATTCATCATTAACAGATTAAGCAAAGCGATGGAGAGATATGATAATGATATAAAAATATTAAACACATCCCTACGACCCCACACATCAAGTATCACAAACGAAGAAGATACCAGCTAACTTACAAACCAAAACCTCATAGACAGGCAACTTGCGTTCATGCTTGCTTGTTAAAACTCAATAGCCTTACAGCCCTATAACATTTCTCTCTTTTCTCCATGAGAGATGTCTAGAGATAAAATCCCCAAATCCCAGCTGCTTATATAAAAAAACAAAATAAGTTGTATTATGAACTGGGGAGTAATTTTGAGCAAAATTAAGACTCGCAATCACAATCTTTCACTGAATTACAATAATTTTCACGTGAATTCCAAGCGCTCAAAAGACAGTAGGCTTGCATCTAACTAAATTCAAGAAAGTTACATATTTCACGTCCTCACAAAAACAAATACCTGAGAGAAGAGCTGGCCATTTTTTACGACACACGAACCCAACACATAATAATAGGGTTGATGATACACTCTACCTTTGTTCTGAATTTCCTCAAATAGTCAGAGGGAACAGTAAACAAATCTGCTAGTGACGCTTCATTTCTCGGAATATATTTGCCACCTTGGGAGATAATCTTGGAAGGAATTTAAACAACTGTGCCACAAAAACAAGAAGAAAAGAAAGAAAGCCACATTATGCAATAGCATGGTTGTCAACGAATATATAGTTAAAAATTACGAATACACTTCCCCTAAAGGTTAATCTAAACACAATCAATTTTGTGAGATGCATCATCCATCATAAATCACAAACAACAGATGATTCGGAAAATGCATAATCACACCACAACATTACAGTGTTTTAGCTCTACTATTATTATCATTTACCAAAAAAGGCAAGTATACAAGGCATTTCCTGCCAACCAGCAACAAATTTATTGGGAATGGAGCATTTGGGAGGTTATAAATTAATAATCAACATATACAAAGTTGATAATCATTTCGCAAAACATTTCACAACAGGTGAACATAAAAGTGATTTTCAAAATATGTAATAAATGTGAATTAACTTTTATTTGATACTCGAAAGGCAGCCTTCAGCATTATTCAAGTTTACCAACATGGCAACAGTTTAATTGTACTGAACAGCCATAATTATCTAAGTTTACTCAAAATTCTTCTATTGGTTGGTCAGCACAGGGAAGGTAATAGAAGGTCAAGGAAGCCCATAAGGAGAATCAAGTCCAAGATTGGTATTACAACTACCTCGATCTTGCCAGTGGGCCAGCAAAAAGTAATATAGTCTGCTTGAATTTTTTTCAACCCTGTAGACTCAGCAGCAGAAAATAGTAAATATAGCAGCAGGGACATAACCATTGCGGCCACATCCCTTACTGTTGCAATCACTACTTTCCAAGTGATGTAAGATTGAATTGGAATAGAATTAGCATATACTTATTTCTTTCCATGTATAGAATTCTTTGTACAGTTTATATAATAAACAGAAATCTCAAGGCCAGACAATTGCGGCCAATTCATACACTTGACAAATCTCCGGATTTCGGGTCTTCTCTCCTTCATGGGTTGTGCTTGATGCACGAATCATGTCTTGGCTTCTTGGTTCAAAGGAGCCACATATTGTCACCAACTTGCGGCCCCATCGCTCCGCTCAATCCATGTGGAATTACTTGAAGAAGGTTTATCATCAAGATAATGATGCCCGTCGCTTTCAGTTAGAACATGCGATTGCCATGTTTTAACATGGTAGTCTTTCCAGTCAAGACTACTACTCGGCATTTCTGACTCTTTGGCATGAATATACTGATTTGGTTATAGCGGATGTTCATGTTGCTGCTCTTTCAACAATTCAGAATCTTCACGAGACTAGTCAGCGTGATCAGTTTCTTATAAAACTACGCCCTAAATATGAATATGTTAGATCCTCTCTACTGAACAGATCTCCTGTTCCCTTTCTTGATATTTGTTTTGGTGAGTTACTTCACGAAGAACAACGTCTTAGTACTCGAGCTATTCTGAACCAATCTCACGGCAGTTCAGAGACGACAATTGTGGCTTATGCTGCCCAAGGACGAGGACCACCTATGAATTATAAAAACTTGCAGTGTTTCTACTGCAAGGAATATGGGCATATTGCTGCCAATTTTTCTAAGAAATATTGCCTTATTGTAAGAAGAAGGGTCACATTATCAAAGAATGTCATATCCACCCCCAGAATCGTCAGGCCCAAGCATTTTAGACTTCTGTTATTGCCCCTCCAGCAGTGACTTCTGCAGCACATGGCTCTTCTTCAGGTGCTTCCTCTATCCCTGCACCTCCTGCAAAGAATTACTGCACACCAGAAATAGTACAACAGATGCTAATTTCGGCATTATCAGCAATGAGGTTCCAAGGTAATAATTCTACTAAACACTAGTACATGGACTTGGGGGCCTCTAATCACATGACGAATAATCCGACCGCTCCATGTCATGTTCGGCCATACGCTGGTCAATCTGCTATTCAGACTGCCAATGGCAGTTCTTTGCAATAGTTGCTGTCGTAGATACCTATTCTAAGTTCACTGATGTGTTTCTTGATCCTTAGCTTTCCACGAATCTTATTTTTGTTAGTCAATTAGTTGATAACAATTGTGCTGTTAATTTTTCTGGTGATGGTTGTGTTGTGTAGGACCAGGTAACGGGGAGCCGATTGCGAAGGGACCTAGAGTGGGGCGCTTGTTTCCACTACTTTTGCCTGTTCTAGCACTTTCTCCAGTTTCTTCTATTAAGTCTTTTGCTTGTAATAATGTTCCAAATGTTAGTATGGTGTGGCATCGTCGTTTAGGCCATCTCAATACTCAGATTTTATCTCATGTATTGCACTCTGGTTTACTTGGTAATAAAGAACGTTCTTCTTTATCTCGAGTGTGCTTCTTGCAAACTTGGTAAAAGCAAAACTCTTCCCTTCCCTTCCCTTTGCATGCTAGTAGAGCCTCCCACTACTTTGATCTTATCCATAGTGATGTTTGGGGACCTTCCTCGGTTAGTTCACATGAAAAGTTTAAATATTATGTGACTTTCATTGATGATCATAGCAGATTTATTTGGGTCTATTTTCTTTGCTCTAAATTTGAGGTTTTTCGTACTTTCATTGAGTTTTTAGCGTATGTTGACAATCAATTTTCTGCTTCTATTAAGACATTACACACAGGTTCCAGTGGTGAATATTTGTCTGCTGAGTTTCAGGCATTTTTGGCTTCTAAAGGTACTATTCAGCAACGTTCATGTCCCGCTACTCCACAATAGAATGAAGTATCCAAATGCAAAAATTGTTATCTCCTAGATGTGGTACGTACTCTCTTGTTAGAATTCTTTGTTCCATCCATGTTCTGGCTCGAGGCTCTGAAAACTGCTACTCACTTGATTAATCGTTTACCTTCCCAAGTCCTACACATGGAGTCTCCCTATTTCCGCTTGTTTGCTAAGCAACATAGTTACGATAATCTCCGTATCTTTGGTTGTGTATGTTTTGTTCATTTACCTCATCATGAGTGACGTAAATTATCTGCTCAATCTGTTTGATGTGCATTCTTGGGATATAATGTGTCAAAAGGGATTTGTTTGCTATGATCCTACATTACATCGTATACGCATTTCTAGAAATGTTATTTTTTTTTTAAAATCAACATATCTTTCTTGTGTCCTCTGTGCCCTCCTCTTCTACTGTGGTCCTCTCCTCCTTTGAGCAGTAGTTCTCGGATCTTCATCAAGTCAATTCTCGCTTTAAACCAGGTATTGTGTATACGAGACGCTCCCGCCCACAGTCTCTTCTGGTGGCTCACCCAAGATCTGATCCTACCATGCTCCAGATTCATTCAGTTGCAGCACCTCCAAAGCCTTTGGTACGTCGCTCTCCTAGAGTGTCTGTACCCCCGAATAGGTATGGGTTTCCTTTTTCCAGTTCTGGCAATTCTATTTCAGCTCTTACTGCTACATTGTCCAATTTTGATATTCCCACATTCTACCCACACGTTGTCAAGCACGACAGGCCAATCACACTTGGGACATTGAGCCTTGTCCTCCCACCATTGTTCCTCAGGGTTGCAAATGGGTTTACTTAGTCAAGGTTCGATCTGATGGAAGTTTGGATCATTACAAAGCTCAGCTTGTTGCGCTTGGAAATAATCAAGAGTATGGTGTCAATTATAAAGAGACCTTTGCTCCTGTGGCTAAGATGACTATTGTTCGTACGATTCTAGCTCTTACTGCTTCCAATGATTGGCCACTACATCAGATGGATGTCAAGAATGTTTTTTTTCATGGAGATCTTAAATAGTGTATTTATATGAAGCCACCCCCAGGATTGTTTCCCTCTCCGACTTCACATGTGTAAACTTCGAGGACCTGGTTTAATAAATTTCGAACCACTTTATTACAATTTTCATTCAAGCAGAGCAAGTATGACACTTCATTGTTTCTTCGAAAATCAGACATGGGTATTGTTGTTCTTTTGGTTTATGTTGATATTGTGATCTCTAGTTCCGATTCTACTTTACTTGTCCAACTCAAGACTCATCTCTCAGATTCCTTTCATATGAAAAATCTTGGGTCTCTCACATATTTTATTGGTCTTGAGGTGCATCGTAGTCCCTCTGATATTTCACTCAGTCAACGTAAGTATACTAGTGACTTGGTGGCTACAGCTGGCCTACCAGAGGCTACCTCTATTGATACTCCCATGGAATTAAATGTCAAGCTTCGCAAAGAGGAGGGTGACTTGTTGATCCTAGTTTATACCAGAAGTTGGTGGGTAGCCTTGTGTAACATACTAGTTTTGGTTTTAGGGTACATCAGTAAATTTCCTAGTAAGAGTTTTTCTATTATTATTATTATGATTATAGTTTTATCAGAATTGATATTTACTTTATATTTTTTTATATAATTACTTTTATGATGTTATTTAAAATTGCTAGAGTTTGTTTTTAATAATGATTTTCTATATAACATCAGATTTACGTTCACTAGGTTTGGTTTGAAATTTAAAGTTTATTTTCTCTATCTCCACCGAACCTTATCTATTGGTTTTAGCCTCTTAGTTAAACACTTTAAACCACCAACCCGTAGGTTTCATCCCACTTTCTGTCGAAGTTGAAATCCTAACCTTATTTTCAGCCTTATCCCTAGCTTAGTAAATTTAAATTCTAGTGGAAACCGACTCTGTTAGTGAGTAACGATTTCCACTCCGCACGTCTACACTCTCTATCACATGCACATCTCTACTCCTCTAAGATTTCTTTTTATTTCTCTATCTTTTACACTTATAAATATCACTTACCTCGTACGAGAGGAGTAACTCGTGAGCCACTCCAAATCATCTGCTTCTGAAATACCCAGAGTACCAAAACACTGCCGTTTAAGCCTTAGGTTCTTCCCAACCGCCGCCGACCACCATAGGACGTCGGAGCACCACCCGTGGAACCAGAAACTGCCGACCAGCTCAGCCCCAGCGCACCCACTCCCTTCCGGTAAGACATCGATCGCCGCTAGCCTTTGTTTTGGTTTCGGTAGTTCTCGGTTAGCACAGTTTCTCTCTCTAAACTCTTTTTCTCTCTCCCTCACTCGGTGCCGCACCACCATAGGAACTCCCAGTCGCGTCGCCGGTCACTCCCAGCCACCCGAAGCCGCCGTCGCACTCAGCCCTCTCTCGGTGAGTCTTCCTTCGCAGAACCCCTCTCTCTCAAACTCTTTGTTTCCCTCTTAAGCCCGTGTGTTTCGGGTTTTGGCAGAAACCCGTGAGCCTTTTGATGGGCCCTTGGGCCTTAGGCCCTTGTATGCGTGTAATAGCTTTTGTTGTAGGGCCAGGTTGTTTTTACAGAAACTATCCTAATTACTTAAAATGAACTTGTATTTTAATCTGTATTTGATTTTATTTTATTAGCAGTTTAATAAATTTTATTGGGCTTAATATCTTAAAAGTCAATTTTTCTTAAATAAATATATTAATCAAATACTATTTTTATAAAGATGTTTTGCGAGTATTTAGTTAATATTTCCTTTGTTGATTTAGTAGGATTTAATAAAATTATTATGTTAAGAATCTAATAAAATTATTATATTAAGAATTTAATAAAATTGTGATTTTAAGAATATTTAATAGAATTTATTAGGTTTCTTATAAGATTTAATAATTATGTTAAGAAATAAAACTTAGTTTAAGAATTTAAGTTTATGAATTTCTTAAAAATAGTTCGAGTATTCATCTAAGTTATAAATTAGTATTTTTAGTAATTTAGATACTAGAATTTATTGAATTGTTTAACACTATCTTTTAGATTGTAGATTTAATTAAGTAAGATATTAGTACGTGTTTCCAAACCAATTTAGTGATAGTTATTATTTCGTATAGGTCTCAAGTTACGAAGTGTTATTCAAGAAGACACGCAGCGAGGTAAGTAATTGATCATAAATTAGGATCATCACAGTTTAACTTATATATTAGTATTATTCAAGCCAGTTCATTGACAGCCATTATTTATGAACCACTCATGTCATATGCAAACATGTCATCTAGCATAGCATACGATCATGTCATTCCGCATCACGTTCAGATTCAGAAATTATAATTATGTATGTATCATGTCATGCATCTCATGTGTATAAAACACGTAAGCCATCTTAAGTTCAAGTGTAAGATAAGATAAGATCAGTTAATAAGATGGCCATTCAGATGCATGGTACCAATGCAGTTCAGTTTCAGGGTGGATGTGCAAGCCACAAACTCAGTCGTGGTCCACCATAGTATGCCAGAATACTATCAGCGGCTCCCCTTGCGGCTGCGGGATGTGGGGCCGGTGCACAACCTCGCACATAGGGTTAAGTGTGTTGGCCAGTAAGATAAAACAGATCAGTCAGATTAATCAGTCAGATCAGTCAGTTAATTCAGTTAAACAGTCATGCATAGCACAAGCATCAGCATGAATAGTCAGGATTTTTAAACTCTCAGCATGAAAGTTTTTTTATGAAAACCTTATATTTAGTATGTTTACGTTGTGATAGATTTCTTGCTGAGTCTTCGACTCATTTTTGTTTATTTTCATGTTTTAAATCACCCAGGTGGTGATGATGAATACGAGCAGGCAGGCCAGGAGTAGAAGGAGCATTAATTTATTTTTGTTCAGACTTTCTAAAATAAAACATGTTTTTATGACATGAGTTTCGTTCAGTTTATTTCATTTAATGTTTTTGGAAGACTTTTATTAGACCTTTTCTACAAAATAAATTGCTGATTTTATTTATGAAAATTGAGATCTCTTGCCGGATTTTATTTTTATGAAAAGTACGTGACACTCCTAGCCTACGGGAAGGGGTGTTACACCTTGTCTATCTCACCATTACTAGACCGGACATTTCGTTTGCTGTACAGCAAGTCATCCAGTTTCTTCAGACTCCTCGCCATCTTCATTTGGATGTTGTTCATAAGATCATACGCTATATTCAGGGCACTTCTGCCCGTGGCTTATTCTTTCTTGCAGGCAATTCTTTTCGCCTTGCTACTTATAGCGATGCTGATTGGGCTGGTTGTGCTAATACATGTTGCTCCATCACTGGCTGGTGCATGTTCTTAGGTGATGCATTGATCTTCTGGAAGAGTAAAAAGCAAGACAGAGTTTCTAAGTCATCTACAGAATCTAAGTACCGGGCGATGTTTCTTGGTTGTTCCGAAATTATTTGACTTCGAAGTTGCTTGTTGGGTTAGACTTCTCTGAGACATCCTATACCTTTACACGCCGATAATACAAGTGTTATTCAGATCACGGCCAATCCTGTCTATCATGAGCGCACAAAGCATATTGAAGTCGATTGTCACTCTATCCGTGAAGCCTTCGAAGCTTGTGTTATCACTCTTCCACATATTTCTACTGAACTACAAATTTCTGATATCTTCACCAAGGCTCTCATTCGCCATCGACATTGCTTCCTAAGTAGCAAATTGATGCTTGTTGATCAACCCGCATCAATTTGAGGGGGGCTATCAATGGACAACTTTGACAGCCCATATTCCTTTCCATATTTCTTTCCTTGATTTACTCTTATGTACAATTAGCATAATATTTCACAGATTGTATAGGGATAGAATTAACATATACTTATTTTTTTTCCATGTATAGAATTATTTGTACAGTTTATATAATAAACAGAAATCTCAAGGCCAGGCAATTGCAGCCAATTCATTCACTTTGACAATAGAATCCTGGAAAGTAATGAGCATGTGCATGCATGCATATAGGTAGACATAAGTGTGACAAAAATTCTAGGAAAAACTGCATTACAGGAATCAATCAATGCAATCATAGGGAAGAAATCAGTAGGTAAAATATGATAACAGGAAAAACATAAACTATGAATGGTATCATGGCAATGTACCTGGAATATGCCTATCTATATTGTTGGGGGTTAAAATGAATGCAACAGTAAGGCCCGCCGAAGAAAGCCCGCTATGATTGGAAGGAAGGGAGAAAGAGAGTTTGACAATGGACAAGGCTTGATCAAACATAAAGGAAGATGGGACATAAAGCTGGGGGATAAGACATAAGCAAGGGGAGGGACCTAAAGAGGAGAAAACACAACAGAGTGGGGTCTGATTGATTGGAGATGGGGAGGACTGCTGGAGAGGAGGGGAGAACCAGAAAGCTCCAAGGCAACTTTTGGAGAGTTGAGTGATTGTATAGAGCTGAGTGAGAATAGAGAGCTTGTATTCAACCATGTTTATAGTGAATTTTACACCCAAGACCCGTGGACATAGCATCGTAGGCCTTAGACCCGAACCACATAAATACTCATCTTCTTCATTTCTAGCCATTTGTCACTAAGCAAGCCATGAATGAACACCCCAAGTACACTACCACCAAGAACCACCACATGACAGCAGAGGGTCATCCGACTATACTGTTGAGGCCAAAAAATACATCAACATATACCATTAATAAAACTTTTGTTTACTGATTAAAAAAAAAAATATGACAGAGAAAAGGTGCTCAAGGAAGCATTGAGCTTTCTTGGTCCAAGCTAGTATGCACCACACAGACACTTATACTCCTTTGGAATTGGAGGTGTAGCGAAAGTTCTAGAAGGTATCATGAAAAGCATATTGAATAAATTATTTGAAAGGATAGGCTCACATAGATACTTTTAAGAGCTTGGGAGAAGGTCATCTACAATTTTCAGGGGCCAATGTTTATAATATTTTTAAAGATAGAGCGAGTATCAGCAAGAAGCTCAGGTACATGTCCATCTTCCCTCTAAATCCATCTCTCCAGCTTGCCTGCCCTTTTCTTTAATTTTAAAAGTTTCGAAGCCAAGACAAGGCATAATTATCATGATCAACAAAAACTTATTTTTTTTTTATTGGTAAAATGGTATGATCAACAAAAACTTATTTCAAAATAAAAATGATTTCAACAGGAAATCCTTGACAATCGTTAGTGATTGACTGAAGGTAAATAAGCATATACAGACATTTTTGGCTGAGTGAAACTGTCACAATTTCTCGAGCATGAGATCAAGATGAACAAACTACAACCTAGCATAGAGAAGTTCCTCATCCTCAATTCTGCAAAATGCAAAATACTTTTTTCTTCCAAGTAGAATCATTCTCAATTCTGCAAAATGCAAAATACTTTTTTCTTCCAAGTAGAAAAATATAAAATCCTAATCATTCCCATCCAAATGTTCTTGTACGTGGTAAATTTGAGCAAATCATCCCTGATTAGTGCATTCACTGAATACTAAATTCAAATTGGCTCCATGACAAATAAAAAGAAGAAAAAGCACCCTAAAAACAAAGCTTTTTTAGGACACCTTCAAGAATCCTGCATGAGGATGAGGACTCCTGAAAACTGTGCAAACAAAACATATCTTTTATCCAATTAAACCCCCTAACCCATGTAATGCACCTACATCACATCAAGCTTTCACCGATGGCATGTGGCCCCGAGAAATTATTTGCAGAACCTTAGACCTAGGAGAAGCATATCCCCAAGATTGAGGCCCTAACCACTTGACACAATCCCTAGAGGTTGGTTAGGTAGAATCTTATACTCTCTTCTATTAAAGGCATCTCCACTTAAATTTATAAATGTAGAGCATATTATATGTAATACACGAGAACTACAAAAAGGTCCTTTATAAACTTCATGTCCTAAATTGATTTTGTTCAGTTCATATTTACTATCTTCGTATATTTGTTATTTCATATGTGATATTCTTCTTCTCTAGAATAGTTGAATTTCAGTTAGGCGCACTTCCTGAAGCTGTCCTTGAGGCTACTCACACCTACCTCTTTAGCTTAGAACTCCAGCATAGTCTCTGCTTCATGGAATTTTGTCATCCCAATATACATTCTTAGTCCTTGATTGCCCTGCTCATAATAGAATCCACTCCATGGCATAGATTTTCACTGATAATATGTTGTCTGGTAAATTTCGTAAACTGACGAATTGAGATGTTTGTAAATATGCATCTGTTCAAATCTATTTAGTTGGACATGGAAGTTTAGGTGTACAATTACACTTGTATTGTCAGAGGTCAGTCATGCGATAAACTCCCTTCTAATGAGTTTCCCATTTCAGTTTTTTTTTTCTCGTTTTTAAGTTTCCTGTTTCACTTGCATGCTCCACGGAGACACATTTAATTCAGCACCCTCTACAATATCACCAGCTTGGCATGTCAGATATGCTAATGCAGACACAAGCAAAAACAGATAGAAAGGAACTGTATTTAATTTTTTAATAAGATAAGAGTTCAATCCTATTACAATGCTGTGGAGCATGGCGACAAGGAATGAACAATATGCTGGGAAGTTAAAGTGACACTTTTGCATGGCCAGACTTAACATGAAAAATAAATTTGTATAAAAATAATCAAGTCCAGAAGATACCCAAAGTTTCACGCATGCATCAATGATAACTGGAACTAGGCAGATAAATATGGTTATGGCAGACTGATCAACCTCAAGTCCATAGTGTTCAACAATTATCTCCAACAAAGTCTGCCATCCAGATTCAGAATGATACCTGCACTTCAATAATCTCATGTTAAGAGTTAAAAAGTTGTGAAACAGAAAATCAGTCACACTACATTATCCAATTTATTAAAATTAAATGAGTAATGATACACTTGCAACCATTTTACAGATCTCTTTATAACTCTATTTTAAAAGGAGGACAATTATGTAAAATTTAAAATTTAAATAAAAAAACTTTAGTATTTTTAATGAAGTGACACTATCAAAGTTCTTGTTTGTAAAATTGTAGAAATATCATTATTCAAATAAATTAAGGAATCTGCAAGTGACGTAGGGTGGATTTCGTAAACTGCCCTCCCTTTTGGCGCTTCCTTTAATCAAAGTCCAAATGCGATGAGGTAATCGAAAAAATAGAGCGAAGGTTGGCTAATTGAAAGAGAATGTATTTGTCTAGAGCCAGAAGGGTTACGATGATAAGAAGCACTCTATCCAACTTCTCGCCCACCGTTTTGAAAAGCTGCAACGACACTTTATTTTTGGTTTGGGGGGGGGGGGGGGGGGGGGGGGGGGGGGGTTGGATGAAATGGCCTACGGTATGCACTCCAACCAATTAGAAAAGGGAGCTCTATGGAGGACAGCCACTGATGCAAAACTTGGGGAGACTTGGGTGGATGGGTTTTGAATGAGGTAAGTGGATCACCTGGGGTGGGCTATGGAAGCACATAAGAGGATGGGGAACTCTATCTAGACACATTCAGTTTGAGGTGGGTAGTGGGGACTGAATCAAATTCTGGCATGACCTTTGGTTGGCGACAGGACCTTCAAGGAAGCCTATCTAGGAATATATGGAATTGCAAGGCCGTAGGAAGCTTCAATTGCAGATACCTGTCCAGTGGATTTCCTCAATGGAACGTTACATTCTTCAGAGCTGCACAAGATTGGGAGATGAATGCATTCACTGAGTTTTACAATTTTGTCTACTCCTTTAGGGTGGGGCGGGAGAGTTAGACAAGATTGTTTGAAGCCATTTGAATAAAGGAAAGTTCACTGGCAGCTTGTTCTACAATTCTCACTATGCACGACACAAGTCCATTCCCATGGAAGAGTATCCCCCTTTAAAGCAACTTTCTTTGTATGGACAACCTCCTTGGGAAAGATCCTCACCATAGATAACCTAATGAAACACCAGATAATAATAATGGATTGGTATTACATGTGCAAGAAAAGCGGGGAGACGGTGGATCAATTACTTCTTCATTTATAAATTAAGCCATAACCAAGAAAAGCCTAGGCTCGAAAGGAGAGAGAAGAAGCATCTTACTCATAAGCTACTAGCACGAAAATCTTGGCAACTACGCTCACCTTACTAGCTAGCATAACAAGAGAAGTACTCACCAATGGAAGTACTTAGCCTACTGAGCATATCAATAATAGAGCTGTTAAACGGTATAAAATATTATGTTATGTAAATCTCTCATCCTTCCCTTGCCTTTGAGCTTGCTCAGGTGGAGTAGGGGATTGAGGGGCCTTGGTAAAGCATCCATATTCATCGCGAGGTTGCTACGTCTCTGTGGTACATTTCTTTGCCAGAGTTGGACTAGCTTGGCTGATGTCAATAAGGGTAGTTGAGTTCTCAGCAAGTTGGAGAGGATTAAGTGGTAATTCGCAAGTTTCAGCAACATAGAAGATGGTGTCTTCGGAGAGAGGAATGCAAGATGGTTTGAAAGATTGTGAGCAGTCAATGGAAGAGCTTTGAACTTTCTTTTTTAACATTTTATTCCATCGGTCAACTGTAATAGATTTCAATGGTTTGAATATCCACGACTTCCTTGTATCTCTAGGCCATCGTGACTAGGTGTTACTATTGTGTCTTGTGTACTTGGGCTATACCTATTTCTATCAATTAAATTTGTTTACTGATAAAAAAAAATGTAGGAAAGATTAAAAACAAATGACAAGAGTGAATAGCCATGAGGAAACAGCTTTAATCTGATACAGCTAAAACATTTTGACCTGCCTCAATCTTAATGCATTTAACAGCAAGAAATAAATAATGAAAGGAAAAGTTTTCCATGGCAAATGAATCTACACAGAAAGAAGTGAAATTATCAACTCCACACAAGTGGTGGTTAGCATCAAATAGCACCACATTTAATTTCATCACTGCATGTATTCATTCTACTAATCAACACAATGGACAAGACATACCAATGATTGCATTATATAAAGAGCCTAATTTATTACCCTAAAAAAATATCTGTGATAAGTATAATTAAGAATGCCTTCCCAGTATCTGAAATATTACTTATTATTTTGTAACCTGTGAATTTCAACAAAGCTACCTGCAAAAGTGAGAGAAGAAATAAAAGAGTTGATAATTAGTAAGAGAAAATGCATGAAGCTCAAATGCAGTTCAAGATATCATTTATTGGATAGGTATTTAAGCAGATAAGAAACGAGAAAACAAATCTTCATGCTCTAATGGCAAAAGGTAACATCCAGTCACATCCAGTCAGCGTCCACATAAAGAACCTTAATGGGAATCCCCTGACATTGCAAATAGTATAAAATTTTTACCATTCACATTAGTGTTCAGATACTGCTCATAGAGAAAGCAGTATACTTCATTCATTCCTTTTTTTAAAGGAAAATGAATTCATTCTTGCTTTTCATATATATTCATGAGTAAACTTATGTCTATAGAAATAAAGGGGATGTAATGTGAATGCTCTTAGAAAAAGTTTCATTTTTTTTTTTTTTTTTTCCGGTTTAAACACATTAACATCATCAGATATATATATATATATATATATATATATATATATGAGGCGGCAGTAACAACTGTAAAAGCTGTAGGAGGAATGTCAAGTGAGTTGCCAATTACAATAGGTTTACAAGAAGGATCAACTCTGAGTCCCAATATATTTGCATTGTTTATGGATGCCGGATGCCCTTGTGGCATGTTGTTCATGGATGATATTATATTTAATGATGAAACTAGAACACTATGGAGATCCACTTTAGAATCTAAGGAATTCAAGTTAAGCACGACTATTATTCACAGAAGTTGGGAGATATAGAGAATTTTATGATAGAGTTGGAGTGGGGTAGATGAAATGGAGAGGTGCATCTAGGGTATTGTGAGATATCATGGAATTGCAATAAATCCAGCTATGCGGATGAATCAGAAAGATGGCCAATCAACAAACTGAGTGCGGTAGAGATGAGGATGTATGGAAACACTAAGAAAAACAAGATAAGGAATGCTAAAAATTGAGAAAAAAGAAAAAATGGGAAACACTCATTTGAAACTGTTTGGACATATTGATCCCTACACAGGCATACATAGGTGTGAACGCATAATTCTGTTAATGTGAAAGGAATCAAATGGGGGGAAAAGGAGAAAAAATAGCATGGGTAGTAGTTATGAGGAAAGGCACAGCTGTTAAAGAGATAGATGGGGACCTCTAGATGGGGCTCAGTGGTGTAAGATAATCCATTTAATTGAACCGAAATAGCATGGATTAAGCCTTAGCTGAGTTGATTTGAGCATTGGATTCTTTTTTATTGTTGGAATCACTTTGAGAAAGACTTTACAATGGTTATGCTTGTTGAAGCATCAAAGCTTGATCAGGCAAGAGGTAAACTTAAGACAGCCAATAGAAATTCATCGGTGAGATTAAGAAACCTATTACAAACAATAAATCTGTAATAATATCCAAAAACCTAGATGAAGTTATAAGAAAAAAAAAGTACTAATCTACCTATACCCAGGGAGAATTGCACGCCATATATTTACTAGACAGATAAATTGGCAGAAAACCCACGAAAAAATGAGAGAAATAACACACACATGGTAAAAAAAGAGTTGGTAACATACAGATAGCATTCCAGTAAAAGTCAAAGACATCTATCTCTTTTCATCAGATGGTAAAAATAATTTCAGTAAGAATGAAATAAATGTGAAAAATAAAAAAGAAAACCAATTGTGCTTACTTCTCTCTAAATCACTTTTACCTCAGACTTTGGAGAACCAAAGGTGTCAGTGAATGTTTGGCTGGTTATCTCTTTTAATGAAAATTAAAACAATATAATTAAGGTAACGAAGTTCAAGGATTAGAAGTCAATGGCAAGTTTATGTACTAAGTTAGTAAAAAGCCAGTGGTAGTTTTTTCACGAGTGAATGAAAAAAAGCCAGTGTTTGTTAATGTGGTGTTAAAAGTATGGGACATTTTTAAATGAAAAAATGTCAAGGAAATGGTTTATAAACAACCAGCCTTTTGATCTTATACATTTAGTATCTTCTGACAATTTCTGAAACAAAGAAAGCCAAATTCTTTGGTCACGTTTCTTTCATGCTCAAGCTTAAAAACCTAGCACCTTACCATTAAGATGCATGCCATTTTTTTTTTCCTATACCCTCAAACCAACAAAATTTATATTGAAGAATTGAAGCATCTGCGCAAAGGATATCAAATGTCTGCTGTATTTTTTGTTGAAAAGAGATGAGCCCAGCTGCCCAGGAAACCATTAATGTAGCTACTAGTTAGCTTCTTCTCAGAGCAAGATGAATAAGAATAGGGTTCTTAACAATGTTGTGAGCGGCAAATCTAGGCACAAGTTAGCCACTCACATTGGCAAGGATGATGGGTGATCTTTTAAAGCTCTTCCATATAGGCAAAGCTTGTGTTGTGCATTTTCGATTTCTTAAAGCAACTGGCCCATTTCAGTCACTCAATCATTTTCATTTTGCTGTTCACTTAGCTTGATCTATGATATAAGCGATCCCATTTACACCATTTTCATGTTCATAGACCTTCAGAGGCCGAAAAACTAACTCAGGTTTTTTTTAAACAGACAAATTTTGGATGGTACAGCCGATAGAAGTCTAAAAAAAAGATTATGTCATCTAGAGTATCTCAGGGAAAAGTATTCACTAAAGTTCTATGGGCGTGTAAGAAAGTTGGGGTAGATAATATTCCTACAGTTCCAGGAAATAAAAGTCATGCAAAGTAAGAAAGCAATAGAGCAATGATAGCTTACCTTAGTTTGATTTAAGTACAAAAGAAAGAATAATGAGATCCCAAATACCATATCTGACCATATGTTCGCAAATGCTCTACGGTTCTCTAACCTCCACTCATCTCTCAAATCTAAGCTGTGGAAGCCATAAATAGGAAGTCAATAAAAATAGCTTGCGCTAAAGTAATGGAAGTCTAGAAATTTATTTTCATAAGAACAGAACATAAGGAAAGCTTTTCCAAGGGCAACAATTGTCTAAAATAAGTTTCCAGCTGTAATATGTGTACTAGTAATTTGGTCACAGAATCTCTAATCATTTTGATCTGATAGAAGGCAAAGTCAAGATTGATGAATTCCTGTAATGTCCTTCCCAAAAGCATATATCCATTACTTATTACTACATACACACACACAACAAACATTTATATATAAATATATATATTTTTATAAGTAAGAAAAATTTATTAATCACGCAATTAGGCATAGCCTAGGTACACAAGAAGTATACTTTATACATATATATATTATATGTGAAAATAATTTGAACACGATTGATATCAAGCTTCACACTATCTAAACTTAACTATACACACTTTTAGCCACCAAAACAACATAATGAATAAATATAAGACTGTAACATGAACAAGATCTCGCCATAAGAACACAAAACAGTGCTAAAACTTACGCTTTATGCCGTAACTCCCACAAAACTTCCTCTTCAGAAAGAGGTGGAGATTTACCAATCTCTACCTCAAGCTGGAATCTTGCTCTCTCAATCTTTAATTCTTTCACCATTTCAAGCTTTTGATTTCTTCTAACATCGAGCATTTGTGCTGCAAGTGGAACAGTCTTTACATACCTGTTCACAACATAGGAGTTACCTCATCTATCGTTTGAAAATTTAGATTCATCTAGTAATGGCAGACAAAGTGAATTCTTGCTTTAACTGATTTACTAAGAAATATTTAGCTCTAGTTAAAACAAAAGCATTCACTATTCTAAACCAAATCTAGAATCAGCAGTCACTACAGTAACTAGGGAAGAAATGGAAAACAGCAAGGGAGAGAGATCAAAAGAGCAAGTAAAAAAAATGATATGATTCAACATCAAACCCATTTAAATGTAGTGGACAACATTCGGACCCCTGAAATTCCATACTCCAAAAAGGGAGGGAGAGAGAGAGAGAGAGAGAGAGAGAGAGAGTACACAACTGCTCCAAGTAAATTCATATTTGAATTAACTACATAATTGCTATGACTGGAATACCATTTTAGCTGGTTGATATATGAATTTATGACAAATTTTAGCCTCTAGAATGAGAGAGTAATTTGTAGGAATTATTCTCATTAAAAATTCATAATATAGGTACAAGGCAGTATATATAGATTATAGCTGAAGAGAAAAGGAAAGAATAAAGTAGGAAAGAATAAATTAAATGCTAACTTCTAAGGAAACTAAATCTCCTAGAATATTCACACATTTACACCCAATATCTCCTAGAATACAACAGAGTTGACTAGGCAGATTTTGGAAACTTTCCAACACTCCCCCTCAAGCTGGTTTAAAGATGTCTTCCACAGCCAACTTGCTGATTAGGTTTTCAAACTGTTTCTTAGGCAATCCCTTTGTAAGTATGTCTGCTACTTGCTCAGCTGTAGAAATATAGGGCAAACAGATTACCCCACTATCTATTTTTTCCTTGATAAAATGCTTGTCCACCTCCACATGTTTTGTTTTGTCATGAAGAACTGGATTGTGAGCAATAGCTATTGCAGCTTTATTATCACAAAACAGTTTCATTGGTAATGAACTAGTAACTATCAACTCTTCTAACAATCTTTTAATCCACAGTGCTTTACAAATTCCATGAGCAACAGCCCTAAACTCAGCCTCTGCACTACTCCTTGCCACCACATTTTGTTTCTTGCTGCGCCATGTTACTAAATTTCCTCCAACAAATGTGCAATAGCCAGAAGTTGATTTTCTATCAGTGACACTTCCAGCCCAATCTGCATCAGTGTAAATTTCAACTTGTAAACTCCCATGACCTCCAAAGAATAAGCCTTTTCCTGGAGTCCCCTTTAGGTACCTTAGGATTTTGTATACAACATCAAAATGTTCAGGTCCTGGTGAGTGCATAAACTGGCTTACCACACTTGTTGCAAAGGCTATGTCAGGCCGTGTGTGAGAGAGATACAAGAGTTTCCCTACCTATCTTTGGTATTGTTCTCTATTGATTACTTCTTCAGGTTTAGCTGGTTGGAGTCTTAGATTAGGCTCTATAGGTGTTTCTACAGCTTTACACCCTAATAAACCTGTTTCTCCAAGTAAATCAAGAACATATTTTCGTTGGGAAACAAATATACCTTTCTTTGACCTTGCAAACTCCATGCCAAGAAAATATTTCAAGTTACCTAAGTCTTTGATTTCAAACTCCTGAGCAGGAATCTTCTTTAATCTACAAATTTCATTGTTGTCATCTCCTGTCTGAATAATATCATCAACATAGACAATGAGTACAGCTACTTTGCCTCCACCAATGTGTATATAGAACATAGTGTGGTCAGCTTGACCTTGGCAGTAGCCGTGACTCTTTATTACCTTCCCAAAACGTTCAAACCAAGCTCTAGGAGATTGTTTGAGTCCATATAAAGACTTCCTCAATCTGCACACCTTCCCCTTGCCTTCTTTGCCTTCAAATCCTGGTGGTAGATCCATAAAAGCTTCTTCCTCTAGGTCTCCATTTAAGAAGGCATTCTTAACATCTAATTGATACAAGGGCTAGTTTGAATGGACTGCTAGGGATAGTAACACACGGATTGAGTTCATCTTGGCTACAAGAGCAAAAGTTTCCTGGTAGTCAATTCCATATGTTTGAGTGAACTCCTTTGCCACAAGTCTTGCTTTGTACCTTTCTACACTACCATCAGCCTTGAATTTGACTGTAAATACCAATTTACAACCCACAATCTTCTTCCCCTTTGGTAGATTACCAATTTCCCAAGTGCCATTAGCAATTAGTGCATTCATCTCTTCTTTAACAGTCAATCTCCATTCCGGGTGATCCAAGGCTTCCTGAATGGTTCTTGAAATAAACAAGTGAGAAATATTGGATGTAAAGCCTTATGAGTATCAAAAAGTCTATGATAGGATAGATGTTTGGCAATAGGATGTGTGGTGCAGGTTCTAACTCCTTTCCTAATGGCTATAGGTAAGTCTAGATCAGCAGAAATGTCTTTAAAAGGAGCAAGAATGGAAGAGTTACTTGGTGTATTGGAAAGACCAACTTGTAGAGGTGATGATGATTGGCTTTGCTCTGGATTGGAAGAAGGATTTCTATTATTGTGACGATCTCTTCTTCTAGTATAAACACGAAGTTCAGATGAGGTAATGTCTGGTAGTATTTCTCCTCCTAGCTGTGAATCACTTATGCCTTGTACAGGTAGACTAGGAATTCCATTATTTTCACTAGATAAATTTTCTGTTTCCTGACCTTTTAAAGGAGTATGGATGTTCATGTCAATGTCAATGAAAACATTAGGGAAAAGATTAGAAGTTTGACAGAATTTATCTTCACTTTTCTCTTTCTCCCCCTAAAAATAGTTATGTCTAAAGTAAGGCTGTTTTTCAAAGAAAAAGACATCCATACTGATGTGAGTTTTCTTTGTAATAGGGTTAAAACATTTGAACCCTCTCTTATTAGGAGCATATCCGAGGAAAACACAATTTTCTGCCCTAGTGTTAAGTTTGGACCGAAGATGGGTTGGTATATGAACAAAAAAAGTGCACCCAAAAACTTTTAGTTGTAAATCTGATGTTACTCGACAAGTAGGGAAAAGCTCCATTAGGCAGGCTAAAGGAGTGATGTATTTTAAAACACGAGTAGGCATCCTATTAATGAGATAACAGGCAGTCAAAATAGCATCACCCCCATAAATATTTAGGAACATGCAAAAAAAACACTAGAGCACGTGCAACCTCTAATAAATGACGATTATTCCTTTCCGCAATACCATTTTGTTGTGGGGTGTCACGACAAGTAGATTGATGTTGAACACCATTTGCTGATAAAAAAGTTCCTAAACATTTGTTAAAGTATTCAGTACCATTATCACATCTAAGAATATTGATTTGTGTTTGGAACTGATTTTCAACCATATGATAAAAATCCTTGAATAATTTTTCAACTTCAGATTTATCACTCATCAAATACACCCAACACAACCGTGTATGATCGTCAATAAATGTCACAAACTATTTTTTTCCAGATGCAATAGTGATTTTTGAGGGACCCCAAACATCACTATGAATTAAATAAAAAGGCTTTGAAGCACAATAAACTTTTGATTGATAAGTATTCCGATGACTCTTGGATAAATGACAAGTATCACAATGAAGAAAGTTGCAATCAACAATTTTAAATAAGCTGGGCAACAAATACTTTAGATAGAGAAAACTATGATGTCCAAGTCTAAGATGCCAAGGCATAATTTGTTCTCATACAGGCATTGAACTAGTACTACTACTACTACCAAACCCTGAGCTTGTTTAATGTTAAATAGGGTCTCATCAAAATAATAGAGTCCATCAATCATCCTAGCACTGCCAATCATCCTCCTCGAGAATTGGTATTGAGATTCACAATGGGAATCAAAGAATATGACACTGCAGTTAGAATCCCGTGAAAGTTTACTAATAGATAGCAAACTACAAGCAAGTTTAGGAACATGAAGGACATATTTTAGTTCAATTTTGTCAGAGATTTGGACAGAACCTGTTCCTGCAATGGATGAGAAACTTCCATCTGCAATTCTGACTTTTTTATTACCAGGACAAGGGTAATAAGATTGAAAAAATTGTGAAGTACTAGTCATATGGTCAGATGCACCAGAATTAATAATCCATGGTGCAAGAGTTAAGCCACAAGAGAAGGTACTAGGGGTATCACCTGTTTGGGCCAAGGAACCAGTAGGAGGACCGGATGTAGGAGTGGATTTCAGCAATTGAAGAAGATAATCCACCTGCTCAGCACTTAGGAAATTAGCCTTCGCTTCATTGGCTCTAGGGGCTATATAGTTGCTGCCAAAGGTTCCAGATTTGCTGCTCTTCCAGTTTGCAGGCTTTCCATGGAGTTTCCAGCAAGTCTCTCTAGTGTGGTGTGGTTTATTGCAATAGTCACACCATACCCGAGGCTTATCTTCAAACCTCCTTTGGTTAGAATAGGGCCGCTGTGCAAAAATATTGGCAGTGGACAGATCTGTGCTAGTAGCACAATAAGGAGCAGGGTTGGCAACAACTAATGCAGAGTTCTCCATAGTTTCAGCCTCTTTTTTTTTTCATCATGACATTCCGATGACAATCTTCTCTTTGCACCTCAGAAAATACCTCTCCAAGTGGAGGTAATCGCTGTCTCCCTAGAATCCTTCCCCTAACTTCGTCAAATTCATCATTAAGTCTAGCCAAGAATTTAAAAATTCTGGCATTCTCCACAATCTTCTTATTATGATTGCAATCATTAGAATTTTTCCATTCATAATCATTGAATAAGTCTAAATCCTGCCAAAGTCCCTTAAGAACATTGAAATACCTAGTCACACTGCCTTCTCCTTGGTGAGTATTGCTGATTTTCAGCTGCAATTCATATATCTGAGAGTAATTTCCAAGGTCAAAATACATCTGACTATCATTGTCCTAGAGCTCCTTTGTAGTCGAATAGCACATGTAGTTCGCACTAATTTCTTCATTCATAGCATTCACAAGCCACACCATCACCATGGAATTTTCGGCATCCCATATAGCATAGGATGGGTCTGTTTTCTCAGGCTCCTTGGTTTCACCAGTCAAGTACCCTACATTCCCTCTCCCTCGAATATACATCCTGATTGATCGTGACCAGCGTAGGAAGTTTGTCTCATTCAGTCGTATGTTTGTGATTTGGACAGAGTAGGGTTTAGAATAGGTAGGTTTTGGTTCTGGTTTGAAGTATCAGCCATGGTAAAATGCTTGACAGCAACAGAAGAGAAAGGCAATGAAGAAGGAAGAAAACCCAAGATATTAGGGCAGATTTGAGCCGCCAGAGGGAATAGGGTTTTTAGATGAGTCAGAAAAGGAACCTTGCTCTTGATACCATCTAGAATGAGAGAGTAATTTGTAGGAATTATTCTCATTAAAAATTCATAATATAGGTACAAGGCAGTATATATCTATTACAGCTGAAGAGAAAAGGAAAGAATAAAGTAGGAAAGAATAAATTAAATGCTAACTTCTAAGGAAACTAAATCTCCTAGAATATTCACACATTTACACCCAATATCTCCTAGAATACAACAGAGTTGACTAGGCAGATTTTGGAAACTTTCCTACATAGCCAAATCATTTTTTTTTCCTGTTCATGGAATACAAACAGGTTTTTTCAAGCTAGTTAATTTCATTAAAAGTGCAAAGGGACTACACCATGTGTACACCGTCTTCAAAGTTCTGAGCAGTGAGTTCGTTCCACACACACACACCATATTACATAGATGAATAATCCTCCACACTACAATGCCTACATCCTAGCTTCTCTAGCAACCCAATAACTCTACCACCCTTTGAGGCACCATCCAATCCACATAAAAAAGATAGAAGACCGAGGCCCGTACTGTTCTAGCTACTTCATAATACAACAAGAGGAGATCTGTCATTTCCACTTTGCTCTTGCACATACAACACCAATCCATCACTTAAATTCTCCTCATTTTCGGACTATTCGTATTTAGAATCTTCCCCAGCGCAGCTGTCCATGCAACAAACGACACCGTCAATGGAGCTTTCCGGAAAATGCACTTCAACAGGATAGAAAAGCTCATGGGTCACAATGTGTGATAAAAAACTCTTACTTCAAACTTCCTTTTTTGGGATGGAACCCACAAGATCATATCCTCAACACAACCTCTTATATTAATAAAAGTTTTCTCTCTCTTCAAACTTCCTATATTCACGTAATGGACTCCATCGGCAAAGATGCACCATCTTCTTCCAACCACTGGCCGACGACCACACAAAACCCATCCCCGGGAGCAAGCGACCTCATGGTTGGAACCTAGGGCGATGGGCTGCCGGTATTGAGGCCGCTGATGGAGTCAATGGAGGAGGGGCAGAAGGAACTGATGGGAACAGGAGACCTAGTGGGTATGCTTTTGGTCGACGGCTTGCCAAGGTTGACACCGCTGACGGAGGCTGATGGAGGAAGAAGTCAAGAATGAACGTTGGGTAGTGGAACAGAGCCAGAAGGAGCCAACAAATACACAGAACTCATCGTTGAGAGCAGACGACGTAGTGGGTGGGCCTGTTAGGGACCCCGGTCTTGTCCCTAACACTAAGGTCCACTAGCTTGCCTTGGTGAAGATGACGACCGAGTGACCTTGTCAACTTGCTTGGCCTTCCACAAAATGATGGTATTTGAGTGATGGAATGATGATGTACTTGGGTAGGCTAAGTGTTTAGGCTAAGGCAAATCAATGTGGGTGCCTAGACTTGTTCTTGAGTGAAGTGCCAAAATGATGGAGGCTATGGTTGAATGGATGAGATGAGGTTAGGGTTCCGGTTGGAGGCAACTAGGGTTGCCGTGGACTATGGTGGAAGTAGGGTAGGCGTGGTCTTGGAAGATTGGCTTAGGATTATGGGTGTTTGATGCAATGGGAATGGCCTAAGGTTTACCCTTGATGTTTGGGCCACTTGGATGGTGATTAGGGTAGGTATTGTGTAGTGTAGCTAGGGTTTTGTTGGGTGGCTAGGGTAGATTTCGAGATTAGCAAGAGATGGCTTAGGGTTTGAGCTTAGGATGATGGTAGGGTTTGGGAATGAGATGGAAGAGTGAGGCTAGGGTTTGGTTGGCTTAGGAATGGATATGGTAAGTTTGAAAGATAGAAGGAATCTTTGATTGAAGAGGGAAATTGGAATTTGAATTAAGATGACAAGTCAATAGTTGACTTGGAGTGATTGTAAGAATAGTGATTTAAGGAATTGGATGAGTGATTGGAGGGATGGAGTGATTCTAGAGAAGTTCCTAGAATTATGGGATTGGATTGGATTGAGTCAACTTTCCTTGAATTAAGGAAGTTGCCAAATAGGACTCTTGATGGATGGCTAGGGTTTGTATTTAGGGTTTTGGAGTTGGGTTAAGGATGTGGTCGGCTAGAGTTGTCCAAACAAGGCTAGAGAGTGATTCTAGGAAATTGTTCCTAAAATCTAGGAACTCAATTTGGAAAGGACTTGGCCGAGTATGGTGAAATGTTTGGGTCAACTAGGGTTCCTAAATTATAGGAACACTAGTTTGGCAAGTGGAGTGGACGGCTAGGTCAAGTCCAAATAAGGCAAGTAGTAGCCGAATTGGACTTTGCACCAAGGGGGGAAGTGTGTTTCGGCTAGGCTAGGGTTTGAAGAGGCAAATCAAATATGGAAAGTGACAAACAATGTTTTGGTCGACTTTGGTAGCTTGGATGGATTGGAAGAGCAAAAAATATGAAGAACACCAATAACAAATGAAGAACACTCAAGAACACTTTGAAGAACACTCAAGAGCAAAAGCAATAATACTTAACTACTTGAATGAACCAAAGAACAAACAAGATAATTCAAAACTTGATTCACGAATTGTACAAGAATTGAATAAACCTCATATATTGATAAACACAACTTGGATTCACGAATTGCACCAAGTTGCAAGAATAAGATAGATAGATTGAACCACACATATTCACGAATTGCACCCAAAAAGCTCAAGTGCTTTAGCACCGAAATATGATCTCAAGAACAAAATAGTCTACCCACTAGGAAATTTGCCAAAAGATATGAATACAAAGACTAAGGGTCCTATTTATAAGGATTACAAGTTGAAAACCCCCAATAGGTCCCTTGAAAAATAATTAATTAAATAAAAATTAATAATAAAAAATAACATAGTTGGCATGGGCCAAGTTGACCCATGGCATGCATGAGCCCATGGGTGGGCTAGGCTGGCTGTTGGCATGTGGCTGACAGTGCCCTGGGCTGGTCTGGGCACTGGCATGGCCCAGGCAGGGGCCTGGGCGCTGGGGCCCTGGGTGTGCGCGGGGGGCGCTGGTGAGGCGTGCACACGTGAGGCGCGCATGCGGCATGCATGTTGGGCGCGCTGGGCTGCGCATGCTGGCCATGCTGAATGGGCTGGTTCGGTCACCAACCTCCTTAGGCATCCTGGGCATGTCAAGGCAGGCCCCATGGCATGCCCGTGGGGCTGTTTTGGGGTTGTCCAACCTTGTCTTGACTTGGCTAGTGGCTTGACCATGGGCCACAAAACATGGGTTCCTACCAGGGCCTCTGATCGTTGCTTTACCGAAGACGCCACCACTAACGGAGGTAGAAGCTAAGGATGCTCATTGTGGCCATGAAAAGAGGGCCATAATGAACTAGTGACATTTTCTATCATAGAGGGAAGTCCTATTGTTGATATATCTACACGGGAACCTCAAATAGAACATGAAATGACAATGAAGGGTAGTTTTGAGAAGTGGGGAGCTCAGGACACCCAAACTAATGCTGGCACCTTGGTAATATTCACACCCAGAGTTTCTGAACACGGTATTAAGGAGGTGGAGGTAGCAGAGGGTAAGGAAAGTGAAGTGGAAGGTCATTGTGATGAGCCCATTCCCTTGAATTTAATGCCCCCGTTGATGGACAAGACTCTAGCATCAGATTGGGTTTTACTTAAAGCCAAGGAGATTCAACTGTGTGTAGGACTCCCATGTACTGGTTTTGAAGATCAGTTTCTGCCCCTACTTGCTGCGATTGAAGTTGGACCAGCCTAATTCAGCCATGAACTGCCACTCAGCCAAGAAAAGGGAAAGGGAATTAAAGCGACTTTACTTGTTCGAAAAAATACGAAGGAAGTGCGAGTCATGGTGGGACGAAGGGTAGGGCAAATTCGGTGGTTTTATGAAGCTCAAAATAGTCACGTGGAATGTTAGGGGACTGAACAAACTAGAGAAACGTACTGAAATAAAAAATCAGCTTCGTGGCTGGAAAGTGGATGTTGTATGCTTACAATAGACAAAATTGGATGGTCATATTTGCCATCTAAGGGGGCTTCAGGAGGCATATTGGTAATGTGGGATAAAAGGGTGGTGGAAAAGACGGATGAGTGTATGGGGGAATATCCGGTGGTTGTTTCTTTCAAGAATGTGGAAGATAGCTTTCAATGGTCTTTTACCTGTGTTTATGGTCCTAACTCTAATACCAGGAGAAGAGGCTGGTGGGAATTGGCTCCTTGGTGCATTGGGGGCAATTTTAGCGTCACACGCCTCCCAAGCGAACGAGTAGGAGGTCTTAGCTGCAGTTCAGCAATGAAAGATTTTTCTGACTTTATGTACAAACAAGATCTTCTGGACATCCCTCTAGTTAGTGGCACTTTCACATGGTCCAGTAATAGAGAACATCCAGCTTGGTCAAGACTTGATAGATTCCTAATTTTGCTCAACAAGGAAGCACATTTTCCGAATCTAATGTAGAAACGGCTTCCAAGATTATGTTCGGATCATTTTCCCATTCTCATGGATTGTGGAGGCATCCAGGGAGGTAAAAGATATTTTAAATTTGAGAACATGTGGTTGAAATCAGAAAGATTTGTTGAGAGAGTTAGACAATGGTGGTCATCCTATCTTATACAGGGCAATCCTAGTTACGTGTTGGCATATATGCTGAAGGCTCTCAAGGAAGAAGGAAGATCTGAAGAAGTGGAATAAGCAGATATTTGGGAATGTGAAACACCGAAAAAAGACCCTTTTCAATGAACTACATGGTTTAGATGAAGTGGAGGAGGAGAGGGGTCTCTCAAAAGAATAAAAGACTCACAAAAAGCAAATATCATAATATATTGAAAGGATGGCATTAATAAAAGAGATCTCTTGGAGACAAAAATCAAGGGCTTTATGGCTAAAAGAAGGGGATAAAAGCACCAAGTTCTTCCATCACATGGCTAATTCGCATAGAAGCCACAATGTCAATGTCACTGAGTCACCATTAGTAAATGGAAGGACTACTTCAAACTTTTCTGAGATTACAGACCATATTACTAACTTCTATGAACAATTTTCTTGGAGACCATGTTTGGATGGCCTTATTTTTTAGTCAATTGATCATCAAGAAGTAAGTTGGCTAGGGAGGCCATTTGAGGAGGTGGAGATTTGCAAGGTAGTGTGGCTAGGGAGGCCATTTGAGGAGGTGGAGATTTGCAAGGTAGTGTGAAGTATGGCAAATGATACAGCTCCAGGTCCGGATGGGTTCACTACTGCTTTTTTTAAGGCATGTTGGGAAGTAGTTAAAGATGACATCATGAGCTTCTTCCACAAGTTCCATGAACAAGGTAGTTTCGAAAAAAGTCTTAATGCTACTTTCATTGCTCTTATTCCAAAGAAGTTGGGGGTGGTAGAGATTAAGGATTATCGCCCGATAAGCTTGGTGAGCAGAATGTACAAAATCCTTTCAAAGGTATTGGCTAATCGATTGAGTACGGTATTGGAGAATATCATTTCCAAGCCCCAGAATGCCTTCATACGAGGATGACAAATTCTTGACTCTGTTCTCATTGTCAATGAATGTTTGGATAGTCGTTTCAAGTAAGGCGCTCCAAGGTTACTATGCAAAATTGACATGGAGAAGACTTATGATCGAGTAAACTAGAACTTTTTGTTACATATGCTTGAGAGGTGTGGAATTGGAGTGAGATGGTGCACTTGGATCAAATTTTGCATATCCACTGTACATTTTTCCATTTTGGTGAATGGTACTCCAATGGGCTTCTTCAGAAGCTTGAGGGGGGACTAAGGCAAGGTGATCCCTTATCTCCATTACTATTTGTTTTCATTATGGAAGCTTTTAGTAAAATGATCGTAGGTCTTGTGGGAGGTGGATATTTATCTAGCTTTGTAGTAGGGAATGCAAGAATCGGCACACTGGAGATGACCCACCTCTTATTTGCAAATGATACTCTTATATTCTATTGTGCTAATCACAATCATATTCAAGCTTTGTGGGCTTTACTACTTTTTTTTTAAGCGGTATCGGGATTGAAAGTGAACCTCGCCAAGTCAGAATTAGTTCCAGTTGGAAATGTTCCCAATGTCTTGAACTATGCCAATATTCTGGGGTGTAAAGTCTCCACCTTGCCAATGAAGTATCTCGGTCTTCCCTTGGGTGCTTCCTTTAAATCACAGTCTATCTAGGACGGGGTGTTGGAAAAAATGGAACGGAAGCTAGCGAGTTGGAAGAGGATTTATTTGTCTAAAGGTGGTAGAGTTACATTGATAAAAAGTACTCCATCCAACTTGCCTACGAACTTTTTATCTCTATTTCCAATACCAAGCAAGGTGGCTTACCGGCTAGAGAATTTGCAATGAGATTTCCTATTGGGGGGGAATAGATGAAGAATTCAAGTTTCACTTGGTGAATTGAGATACAGTTTGTACCCCAATACGTGAAGGCAGGCTGGGAATTTGGAACTTATTGTTTTTCAATAAAGCTTTATTAGGTAAATGGTTGTGGAGATATCACAATGAAAGGGGAGCGTTGTGGAGAGGTATAGAGCTAAAGTATGGTAGATTGTGGGGAGGAGGGTGCTCGAACAAGGTGACCAGACCACATGGGGTGGGGCTTTGGAAAAACATAAGAAGAGGTTGGACCAACTTTCAGCAATATACACACTTTGCAGCTGGGGATGGATCCAGAATTAAATTCTGGAATGACCTTTGGTGTGGAGACCGAATTCTTAAGGAAGCCTACCCAACTTTATACGGCATTGCACGATGACAGGGGGCTACAATCGCAGAACTCATGGATCTATCTAGTAGCTCTCCTCAATGGAATATCATTTTCATTAGAGCTGCACAAGACTAGGAAATTGACACATTTGTAGATTTCTTCCATCTTGTGTATAACTATAGAGTGAATGGAGGAGCTGATACGATGATGTGGTCATCGTCCAAGAAGGGAAGATTTACCGTCCGGTTGTACTATACATCCCTAATGAAACATGCTACAAGAGCATTCCCATGGAAGAACATTTGGAAGACTAAGGCCCCTCTAAAAGCTTTTTTTTTTTTTTTTTTGTATGGACAGCTTCATTAGGGAAGATTCTCACCTTAGACAATCTAAAAAAACACCGACTCTTGTGTTGGATTGGTGTTATATGTGCAAGAAGAGTTGGGGGGGGGGGGGAGGAAGGGTCTGTGGATCACCTATTATCGCATTGTGACGTGGCTTTGAGTTTGTGGAATGATATATTTGCTAGAGCGGGGCTACTTTGGGTGATGCCAATAAGGGTTGTTGAATTTTTGGCCAGCGGCAAGGCCTCTGAGGTAATTCTCAAATTGCAGCTATGTGGAAGATGATTCCAATCTATCTATGGTGGTGCATTTGGATGGAGAGGAATGGTTGTAGCTTTGAGGATCGTGAACTGACAATGGACGAGCTTAGAACTTTTTTCCTTCAAACTTTATTGCATTGGTCAATTGTAATAGACTTTAACGGCATGAGCATACATGACTTCCTTGTGTCTTTAGACACCCACGTCTAGGTGTTGCTCTTGTATACGTCCTGTGTACTTGGCTTTGCCTTTCTTTAATAAAATATTTGTATTTACCAATCAAAAAAATAAAAGCGAATTTTGGTCAAACACCTACTATGCTATAGGGATATTTAGGATTCAAACCCTGTACCACTTCTTTTAGAAATAATCTCTAGTGGTATGAGTTAATTAAGAAGAGGTCCCTAAGTTAATTTTTATGTCCATCAATGTTAGCCGAAGACACATGACAATTTGTGATCATTTATTACTTCATTGTGAGGTGGCAAGGGGGCTATGGGATGAGATTTTTAGCAGAACTGAACTCAGATGGGTGATGCCTAGGAGGGTGGTCGGTCTTTTTGCATGTTGGAAAGGCCTTCAGGGTAACCTACATTTTCCGACTATATGAAGAATGACTCTTTTACGCCTCATGTGGTGCATTTGGCTTGAAATGAATGATTGGAGATTTGATGATAGGGAGCACTCGTTTGATGAGCTTAGAAGTTTCTTTTCTCATACCTTGTTTCTTTGGGCTTCTGTCACTGTACTCAATGGATCTAGTCTTCATATCTTTTTTTTTTTTTTTCTTTTAATAAGTAAGAAAGGAAATTTTATTAATATGAAGGAAATAGGCAATGCCCATGTACACAGGAAGTATACAAAAGTGAATACCTAAATACATTTTAGGAAGCAGAAAATCATGAGCACAAGCTCCATTAATCACTAAAGCAGAAAACCAAAGAAATAAAGAGTGCACAAAAGATTTCCGAAGTTCCTCCGAAGTACGCTCCTTATCATTGAAACACCACTCATTCCTTTCCATCTGAATACACCACATAAGACACACAGGAACCATCTTCCAAACCGCATCCATTTTTTTTATAGATAATCAAGAAATTTTATTCATAAAAGTAGGCAAAGCCCAAGTACATAGGGAGTCTACATGAGAATAACCTAATCCAAACCGCATCCACTTGAGAGCAACCATCAATAGTCTTCATGAATTTCATGTATCACTTCTAATTCCAAACTTAAAATAGGATTCTCTTTTGTATACTACCTATGTACTTGGGCAATGCCTCTTTACTTGTTTTAATAAAATTTTATCTTATCAAAAAACAATCTATGGAATTGCCACATGAGGACCTTATTTAAAAATACTAAATTAACATTTTAAAAAAGTGAATAAATTTTTTATAATAGCATACACATTGTATTTGAAAAATATAACAAATCGTCAAAAAAGAAAGCCACCCTGGAGGTGACCCTATGCAAGCCACCATGGGGTGGCCTTTTATAATACAAGCAAAGAATAAATGTTAAAAAAGGACATAAAGAAAGAAGAAAGAAAGAAAATTAATGTTGAAACACAGAATTATGCAAAAAAAAAAAAAAATCTAGTAATCATATTTTTTTAACCATTAAAGGCAAATACCCAAGCTAAAATCATTGTGCCTCAGAACTTACCTGTCCAGAAAAGGCATGAGAACATAGTCGTGCACCACAAAATTCAAGGCCCAGGGTATAAGTATCAACACAGCCAAAAATTTAGCCTGTAACAAGGAAGAATACGGCTTAAAATAGGAAGTCGTGTTTAACAATCCCATGTACTTGGCTTCGCCTGTTTTAATACAGTTCCTATTTACTGATAAAAAACCAATATAAGCCATCAAATTATCCAAATTGCTGTAGGGACCATTATAGGGCTGACTGAGCATGAAATAGATGAATTCATTTTTTATAAGTAAATAATTAAATTAATTTTATCTCTGGTAATTCTGCATGTTGTCACAAAGGAAGAAATATGATTCTATATAATTGTCAAAAAAATCTTTTGATAAGTAGTTGTCAATATTCAATTATCCAAATTGTTAAACTCTCTAGTGGACATAAGCAACACAAAATACCAAACTGCTTAAGTAAAGCTTTTGGAGCAGAGATTTCCTCAATTAGACTACAACAATAACGATCTTGAAAGACCGGCATTCATATTGGAATTTTCCAACATCTGAAATCCAAAATGAGGATTGGATGTGAAGTTCTTAAATATGTTCCTCCCTTTTCAAAATTGATTACGTGTCCATCCCAATGATTTTATACCCATTACAGAACACTCAAGCATCAGATACTCCACAGATATCTGAAACACCAAAACCGGGGACGATCAAATTGAAAGAATTTATGTTAATAAAGAAAGTTCACAAATTCCCCTTCCTTAAATGGCTAGTCCATGAGAGAATAAGTTAACCATAGTCAGAATGAGCAAGAGCATTGAACAATTCCCTCTTCCCCGAATTCTCTTCATCACTCCAGACCCCTTCCCCCCACCCCACCCCCCAAACAAAGAAAGGGAAAAGAGAGAGAAAAAAAAAAAAAAAAAAAAAAAACTATTTAAAAAAACTCTTTGCTGATTCAGTAGCCCACTTTAAAAAAAAAAAGAAAAAACAGTAACTTCTTTATGTAATAATTTTCATTTCCAACTTCATTTACTCACACTCTCTAGGAGGCATTTGTTGATGTTGTATGAACCACTATAACAGATGTAGACAGAACAACAAAGCTTATGACACGCCTACAAGGATAACCTCCCATAGTTGTATTTTTTAGTAAGTACCACTTGGAAACCAAGAACAATGCCCCAGCATAATTGATTTGAAGCTTGAAGGTCCCTCCCTCCCTCCCTCCTTCCCTCTCTCTCTCTCTCTCTCTCTCTCTCTCTCTCTCTCTGCTTTTTTTCCCAAGATTTGTACTCTTAAGTTGTAGGTATTATGAGCTCTCAAAGTGCATTTCACAGCCGAGAATGCAATGAATGCACATAGAAAGACCCTCTTTCTCTCTCTCTCTCTCTCTCTCTCTCTGCTTTTTTTCACCAAGATTTGTACTCTTAGGTTGTAGGTATTATGAGCTCTCGAAGTGCATTTCACTGCCAAGAATGTGATGGATGCACATAGAAAGACCTCATTCAATCAAGCAAATTCAAGGTATTTTTGTGTTCAATGTGTATTAAGTTATTGATTGGTTGATTTGCATGAGATTTCAAGACCTGCAGAAAGAATCACGTTGCATTGGCAGGATGTCATCCATTTGACATCTCAGCAAGTTGATATGTAACCGGTATTCTCTAGGCATTGAGAATGTATCTACTAGAAACCCAAAAACAATCAAATAAGTGCATAGTCACATAGACTGGCACTGTATATGAATGTATTAAACTGATTTAACAATTATAACATATAGCTGCAAAGTTTCCTACATGTACTTACCGAATTCAGTGAGGCATACTGAAATACGCGATCTTCATAGAGCATATCATCATCTTCCCTTCCAAGAACCAAATTCCTGACAGAGTCAACCAACCCCCTTTCTTGGGCCATCTCCCTGGAGTCACCCAGCACATCTTCTCTCGACTCCCCAACTCCATTATCCCAATCTCGATTCCAAGAAGAGCCGTTAACATGATTTGTCCCATCCACAAGCCAATCCTCCCACCCCCGGTTCTCCTCGTTCATTATATCCTCTTGTGCTTCCCTCAACTCTATGATCGTCTCGGCTCTTCTCTTCCACGCCTCAAACTTGTCTCCTTCCGACAAACCTTCATCACTCGAGCCCTCCAATACGTCCTCGAGCATGTCATCATCCTTCAAACCAAGCCAATTGCCATCGTCATCAAAAAAGAACTTCTGCCACCATCTCCTTTCCCTTGAAAGGCGGCTATTCTTCTTGGCATTCGGAATAAGCCCTCTAACCCACCTTCGCTTCCCACCCAGCTGAGCCACAAAATTCGATGAGTCGTGTAAAGAAAACGATTCCCGACGCACTCCGCGATTAGCACAAATCAAGTTGTGGCATAAGACCATCGAAGAGCTCATTAAGAACATGAATATAAGCCCACATTTTTCATTTTCTCAAGAAAAGCAATAAGGCAATCCCCGTTGTGCTCATAAGACGAGCGAAACCCTCATTCCCAACCCACTCATGAAAAAACATCATTCTTTTTTGGAGGAGATTCTTTAAGCTCCAATGTTGCGCTCATGGTTCAAGACCAACACTGACCAAAGGTTCTCTATGTAAGGCATTACGAAGAACCGAACAAAGTACAGCAACAAAGAGTGCAGATTACGTACCAACCGAGCGATTGCATATAAATCCAGGAACCCACCTCTAATTTTCCTGTTTCTAAGACATAAGAAAGAAAGGTGACCTGAAAAAAGTTTTGTTCTGTCTGGACTGAAACCAAAGAAGTCGATCTTTACGCAGACAAGGGCAAAGAGGATAACAGTTTCAGTTTTGAGCTACTAGATAACGGATTGCAAGGTTTATTAAAGTACACGATTACCCTTCCATTTTCCTTCATCATCATTATCTATTATTTTACTTGTTTTTAAATATTCAAATAAATTTTCATTTTCAATTATACAAAATCGATAGTTAGAACATTTCTATTTCTAATATCATTATTTATATTTAAAATAAAAAAAATTAAATATTACAAATGATAAATAATAAAATAATAAAATCCAACAAGAAAACATCACTTCCCTACTAAGGGGCGTCACATGGATCATCCCTTAACAATTTTTTGCGAACCACATTTTATAGGATAGATTTATCCACCTTAGAAAAGATGGTCGATGAGGCTTGAAGGGCTTTAATACCACCATAAGAGCTCGCGAGGTGTCTCCCTGGGCCTGGGTCATGAAAAACCAACAAGTCATTCAATCCTCAAACTCCTCTAGCCCAATAGAGCTCAGGTCAGATTGTTAGAGACAGGAATGTCTGCCTGCTTATCCTGAGACCATTAGGATATTTACTCATTCAAAAGAAATGAATAGCCCGAAGGCCCTGAGATTCAAATTTCAAATGGGGGGCAAAACAGTTAGTCTAGGTGATCTTAAAAAGGCAAGTTCTTTATTTAAAGGATCCAAGTACGCTAACGAAGCTCTCTCAAATAATTGGCTCTAAGAAGATTGATATCGTTACTGACTTAGGCATCAGATGAGCCCCATTCAACCCCCCAAGTCATCTTATTCTTTGATTGCAAGAGATCGGGAGTGCGTAGCGGTAAAACACATCCTTAACAGTTGGTGTCGTCTATGGGATCTAGCTATTTTGAAATCAGCGTGATTTTCACATGTTCATCACCACTCAATCTCAGGCAACTAGAGATCAGGAAGAGACGTCGCGAAAGATGGAAGGAAAGCTTGCGAAAATGGAAGAAGTAGTGAGGAGGCTCACTACCGAGGTCGAGTCGTTACAAAAGGAGAATGAGGTTCTCAAGGCAAAGAATAGGCCATCAAGAGAGGACACGTCAAGGTGGAAATGGAGGCTCACAACGCTGGTGCGGGTAAAATGCCTCAGGAGAACAAGATGACAAAACAGACACATCATGATCTACATAGCCTGATGGATAAATACTAGGAGAGAAAACCTTCCTAGAGGAACATCCGTTATTCTCTTATCAATGGAGTCAAATGATCTTATCAATGGAGTCAAATGAGCACATGCCACATAGAAGCCACATGAAAACATGGGTAGACAACACTACATAGGATTTGAAAAAAAAATTCCCTCTTTCGTACGACTATGGTGTTCATTCCCCCCTTCTCTCTCTCTCTCTCTCTCTCTCTCTCTCTCTCTCTCTCTCTCTCTCTCTCTCTCTCCTTCCCTCCCTCCCAAGAAAGCCTTCAAGGAGTAGGGGCCATCGTCAACTCCGTTCCCCACTGCCGATCTTGGATTCTTCGTCAACCGAAACCCACTTTCGATCTCAGATTCCTTGTCGACCGAAACCCACTCCCTTTCTTGGATTCCTATCCACGCGATCCCTCCACCATGTTTGTAAGTCACCCTCTCTCTCTCTCTCTCTCTCTCTCTCTCTCCCTCCCTCCTTTCCACTGTAAGTCGTCGTAGTTGCAGGTGTGGAATTTCCAGTTCAAAAACTAATGGCAGCTGTTGTAAAACTAATGGCAGTGAGTCTTAGAAACTGTGTTTGAAAAACTAATTTCCAGTTCAACAATTTGTTCTTGTTTGTTTGAAACTATGTTTATGATTTTGATAGAAACCTGTTGTAATTGATTCTGTGAGTATTGTGATGTAATAAGGATTCGGTAGAATTGTGAATGGCAGCTGCAAAAATGGAAATGAGAGACGTATGAAAGTTGTTTGATGAAAGGCTTCAAAGAGCCACAAGTTAAAATCACATTCAAACAAACTCTACTCATTACCTCAATATTTACTTGGACACGGGGGCTAGAACATTGTCACATAGACTACACAAAATTTTGTTACTACATAGAATATACCAAATTTTGTGCACTTTGATTTGTTGTCATTTGTCACCATCTGAGAAATTGAGTCTTTTTTGTGTTTTTTCTTTCTAAAGAAATGTCTGAATTAAAGTCTTTTTATGTAGAAAATTAACTATCTACATACAATGATAACAAATTAACAACTTAGAGGGTAGGAGAATTCAGTTTATAATTATTGATCAATTTGTTTTCCAGATTATTTACCATGATTTAATGACTGTGCCGAGGTTTACATGTAGTTCCATATGGAAAGTCCCAAGAGCTTTCCAAACATCATGCGCTCAATTGCTGGCCTTTGATGATGTCATTTATACATTGATTAAGTTTCTTCTCCATTAAAAGCTTAATGTTACCCAACATTAATAAATTAATTCATAGCAAGTTCATTGGTTGCGCTGGCAATTACTACCAATGTTTAATATTTGGGTTCATATTCACATATGCATATGGTTTATTGTTTCTTTCTCCCATTTTGAAATATGTTCAAAGCATTTATGTTAGCAGGTCAATTATTGAGCCTTAGTCATATATGTAAATAGATAGGTGTCACTTTTATATAAACCATTGTCAACTCTTGCTAAAATGATTTGAGGCCATGAAAGATGAAATAGAATCAATAAACAAAAACAATGTTTGGGAGTTAATAGATCTTGCAAAAGATAGAAAAGCTATTGGCTGTAAATGGGTTCTCAGAAGAAAATTTAAAGTTGATGGTAGTTTGGAAATGTACAAAACAAGGTTAGTGGCCAAGGGATATACTCAACAACCAGGTGTAGACTTTGTGGATACATATTCGCCTGTGGCGAAGTTTACATCCGTAAGGATTATCATGTCCATTGTTGCCAGGATGGATTTAGAATTACATCAGTTAGATGTAAAAACAGCTTTTCTCAATGGTGAACTAAAAGAGGACATCTTTATGATTCAACCAGAAGGATTCTAAATTAAAGGACATGAAGAGAAAGTCTACAGGTTGAGAAAGTTACTGTATGGACTTAAGCAATTTTCAAGACAGTGGTACTTGAAATTTCACAAAGTCATTTTGGAAATGATATTTGAAATGAATCCACTAGATCATTGTGTATACATATGAAAAAATGATAATAAATTAATATTATTATCATTGTATGTTGATGATATATTACTGACAGGTAATTATTTAGATATGATGCATGAAACAAAAGAATTCTTGAAATCTAAATTTGAAATGAAAGACATGGGTGAAGCCGCCTATGTTCTTGGTATAAGAATTTCTAAAAATAGAAATTCAAATCTATTGTATTTAGATCAAGAAAAATATCTAGAAAAAGTGTTTAAAAGATTTGGTATGGAAAATTGTAAATCTTTAAGTAGGCCTGTTTGTAAAGCTCATACTTTAAATAAAAGTATGTGCCCGAAAGATAGGGAGGAAATAAGTGAAATGCTTAAAGTTCCCTATGCTCAAGTTGTGGGAAGCCTCATGTATCCAATGACAAGTACCAGACCAGATATTTGTCATGCAGTAGGATTGGTAAGTAGATTTCAATTCAATCCAGGTAAAGAACATTGACAAGCAGTGAAGCGTATATTAAGATATTTACAAGATACCAAAAATTTGAAATTGTGCTTTGGAAATAATGATCTAGAATTAATTGGCTATAGTGATGCTGATTTTGGAAGTGATATAGATGATAAAAAATCTATAACTGGATATATATTTCTATTTGGTGGAACAGCAGTTTCTTGGTTAAGTAAGAAACAAGGTTATGTTGCTAAGTCTACTATGGAAGCAGAGTATATTACTTGTAGTACTGAAGTGAGTAATGCGGTGTAGATAAAACGCTTTGTTGAAAGCTTGAATTTGGATACATCCACAGAATCAATCAATGTGTTTTGTGACAATCAGTCTGCCATTTCTTTGTTAAAAGTGGAATACAGAGTTCCAAGGGAAAACACATTGATGTGCATTATCACTATATTTTAGATATAGTGGAAATAGGTAAGGTCAAAGTTAATTTTATTTCCTCAACTGAAATGGTAGCAGATCCAATGACCAAAGGTTTATCTCTGGAGAAATTCAGAGAACATGTGACTAGAATGGAATTGAGAGAAATTTAGGTAAAGCAATCTCATGGTCGACATGCATAACTTAGCAAATTATGGGGACGCCTAAAAAATTAGAGTTATGGTAATACCCAAATGAAAATTTCGGTCATTTGTAAAGTCACTGATAATGTGATCAAGAAAAACCTCAAGAATGGCCTTAGGGTGAGTACTTGACGAAATTTCAATGCATGATGATTAACCATGTAAAAGGTTGATCATGGGAAAGTCACTGATAAGGTGATTAAGGACAAACTCAGGTGAGTAAGTACTTAACGAAAATTTAGTGCCACTCACTAAAGTTTTAGTGAAGTGTGATTTGATTACCCAAATAAATGGTTAATCATTTGCAAAGTCGTTAATAAGGTGATTAGGGGAAACCTCAGGAATAGCCTCTAGAGGAAGTACTTAACGAAAATTCAACGCAGGTCGATACATGTATTATGTATTCGACTGAAGTCGTCAATTGTGATAGGGGAATGATCAATTGATCCAATCACAGAGAATTGATGCCGTTCACTAAATTTTTCATTTTGGTGAAATGAAGTCACCCCTAATATGTGATTAGTGAGAGCACATATGGTAAATGGTGCAGTCAGATAAGGTACTGACAAAAAACGTCTGCACGTAGAGACTTGTCATGCTCTGACGCCGATCTGCAAGAGTAGCAGATGAGAGTTGAGTAGTGGAAAGCTTATATTAGTACCAAGGTAAAATACTCAACTAGATCATCACCGTTTTGTGTGATCAAGTGGGAGATGTTATTCTAAGGGGTGTGATCATCAAACAGTGTACCCCTTGGAATGATATCCTCTAACATGGTGATGGTTCTCATGAGGGGTGATGTTTAAGGAAGTGTTAATAGACACAACCTTTTGATTTAGTCAAAAGGTTGTGTCACTTCTTAAGGTTATGACCTTTGGGTTACCATTGGTTTATCAATGGTTGTGCCCTTTCACAATAGGATGTGGCACTCTTTAAGGTTGTGACCTTTGGGTTACCATTGGTTAACCAATGGATGTGCCATTTTCCAACTGGTGCATGATGGCCTATAAATAGGGGTCATTGGTGCACAAATGAATACACTCAATTCCCTTTATTCATCACTAACTTGTGGGACAAATACCCTCACGGGAGTGTCACCATATTCTTATAATTCCGCTTCCGCTTGTTATTCATTTCTCTTCACCTCCATATATATATATATATATATGTTCTAATAGTATTGACAAATTAAAATAATAGGTGCAAGGTTGAAGAACTTATCTGATATTTTTTGGGAAAGATCTCATGAGTCGGAGAATATCATTTTCCCAATTCAGGTGTAGAAGATTAGTTGATCTCGTATACAGTGCCAACTGTTAATGTCTTAATTTGCACAATAGATCGAAATGTAGGAAAAAATAATCTCCGGCTCACGATGGTGATTTAAGCTTCGATACGGTACTCTTCGCCTTCATCTTTATGATAAATAATAAATAAGTGAATAAAAATAAATAAATAGAGACAAGAATTTACATGGTTCGGCATAATACCTACGTTCACGGGTTATTTGGGGGTAAAATTCACTATGATTGATAATTTTACAATCTCTCATGACTCACTTATCGCTTAATACAATAGAAGAATTTAATGGAGATCCTTTAGAGTCACTATATGTAGTGAATGCTGTACGTATTAAGCTTCTGTGGAGAGAGCTTGTCAGATTTGCGGAGGACCTGCTCCTTATATAGAGATCTATTTCCTTAGAGTGATTGAGTCCAACTTATCTTGTGAAGTATTTTCCTGTTAAAAATCTGAGTCTATTTTCTTTTAGGAGTTTGAGTATCTTTTTTTTAGGAGTCTGAATCAATTTGTCTTATCTCTTCTTGATTTTTAACCTTATCTTGAAGTTAAATTATAGATTGCTGATTTGACCCTTACATATCACATTTAGAATTTTGAATTCGAGCTCCTAAATATCTTCCGTTGAACTGACGGGACGTTCACCTTATCAGATGCCCAAACTCGAAATTCCACTTAGCCCGTTTGGATACAATAATTATTTCATTTCATCTCATTATTATAATTTTTTCAAATTCTCACATAAAATATAATAAACAATTTAATTTTTTTAAATATTAAAACAATAGTAATATTAAAAAATAATATTCTAATAATATTTTATTCAACTTTCATCTCAATTTATTATTCAAACCGTACTTTAAAAATAATTAATTAACTCATTCAGTAAGCTAACCCAAATACAAGAAATCAAATCAGGCAATGCTTTCAAATAACTTGGCATAATTATTACCAACTATGTTCAAATAAAAATTTGGGCAATAGATCAACCTCGGACTTACTTAAATGAAAGCTCTTTCCAAGAATGTAAGGAGAACCTGCACTCAAACAAAAAATTGCTACAGACACGGCATCAACTACGTATTCGAGTCATCTGAGTAATCTACTTTTTTATTTATTTTTTGTTTTATTTTCAACTATTTTTATATATCTTTAACATTTTCAAAAAGATAAAAAAATATCAATTCACTGATAATCACTTCTTTAATCATTAAGTAAAAAATAAAATAAAAGATACAATTGGTCAAGATTGTGGTCCATTTTATTTATTTATTTTTTGGTTCAAGAAGCATTTTCCATGGAGTTTTACAAATGAGAGAAAAAATTGAATAAAAATATTATAAAGTTAAAATATTGTTAGAATATGATTTTCTAATATTATTCTTGTTTTGAAATTTGAAAAAATTAAATTATTTTTTGTATTTTGTTTGAAAGTTTGGAAAAATTGTAATGATTAGGTAATCATTAGACAAAAAATTTGAAAATTTAAAATTAAAAAGTATTTGTACTTGAATGCTTGGTTGTTGAGATGAGATGAGATTTCTCATCTTAACTCAACATCTAAATTAGCCCAGCCTTATTTGGATAGTCAGATGAGATAAGAAATCTGTGAATAATAGTGAGATGATTTGTGAATAGTAGTGAAATAGTTTGAGTTAAGATTTTTATTAAATTTTAGAAAATGAGAGAGAAATAATTAATTAAAATATTGTTAAAATATATTTTTTTAATATTATTTTTATTTTTGAATTTAGAAAAGTGTAACAACCAACAAGGATAATAGGAAAATTCCTTTACACGCTACTATTACATATAAGGGTTGAAGATGAAAGTGAATGTTTTGCGTTAAGATTCTTCATAAATAAATCCCTTTACACGCCACTATTCCATATAAGAAATGTTCATAACTAACTAGCGAAATTCTGACAATTGGGGACCCCAACGGATCCAATTAGAAAATTACTACAATTAAAATACAAAGAAATAAACTATAAATTGAGCTTCTAGAATTCCATCCATTAACAGCTGCGTTGGCATGTTCTCTACCATGGATTAGATCCACAATCATGATTTCTTACTAAAAGATCTACTGACTTGCAATTGCTCTGGCATTCTAACAGCCCTTGATCTCATCAACGGCCCACAACCCTTCACTCACTCAAACATAACTCGACACTCTCTTACAGCTAGGGCAACCGACACTTCCATTTTTCAACGTAACAGAGCCTCCCTTGTCAAAACACCTTGCCCACAAGGTGTGGGAAGGAATTTCTCAACTTGTGATAAGCCTCCCATGTCGCATCCTCATCTCCTTACCCTTGCTAACACAGCAACATTTCAGTCAATAGTAAATCTCCCTTCTTTCGAACCCTCATTTCCAACACAAGCTCTGGTTCTGGTTACAAAATGCAGAGAGAGAGAGAGAGAGAGTCCATCGGTGGAATGGTGGTGCTAGGACTCACCGATCTGCCTAGCTTCTTCTTTAACAATGAAACATGGAAGACGGTGTATTTTGGTGGAATCTGGGAGTTTAGTCTTGTAAGCCACAACCCCAATTCGATCACTAACTTCAAAGGGTCCATAGAAGCATAGTGAAAGCTTCACATTCCTCTTTTGGGCTACCGATTGCTATCTATATGGCTGTAAGCATACATAAACCCAATCTCCAATGTTGAAAGTTCTTTCATTTCTCCTTAAATTAGTGTATTTCTTCATCCTCTCTTGGGATTTTTGCAGATTTTGTTTCAGCAATGGAAGGATATGCTCACGGTTTCTAAGTGTGGCGTCAACAGCTTCTACCTGAGAGGTACCTTTCTGGTAACTTAATAGAGGGGGGTGGGAATAACCATAGAAGGCCTTGAATGGGGTCATTTTGGTGAAGAATGTATTGTACCACCATTCTGCCATAGAGATCCAAGTCACCCAATCCTTAGGCCGATCCCCAACAAAACAACGTAAATAGTTCTCCAACATTTTGTTCACTGCTTCTGATCGGTAGTCAGTTTGAGGGTAATAAGCAGAGTTGAAGGCCAACTGCACTTCCTGTTGTTTAAACAGTTCCTACCGGAATTTACTTGTAAAAGTCCTATCCCTGTATGAAATTATAGAACTTGGCATTCCATGGAGCTTAAATATGTGTTTTATGAACTGTTAAGCTAGGGTCAGGGCAATATAAGGGTGGGTTAATGGAATAAAGTGGCTAAATTTGGTCAAACGATCAACTACCACACATAGGTAATTGAAACCATGGGAGTTTGGCAATCCTTCAATGAAATCCATTGATATGCTTGACCAAGGCCGTGGGGGTATGGCTAGTGGCTGGAGAAGCCACCAGGAAGTTGGTTGTCAGGTTTCAGACACTGGCACGTGTCACAACTTCTGATAAATTTCTTCACCTATGCTCTGAGTTTGGGATAATAAAACTCCCTTCTAATTTTGTGAAGTGTCTTGTTGTAGCCTGAGTGGCCCCTAATAGGGCTACTGTGTAGTAATTGCAGCAACTTGAGCTTGAAAGGCCTGTGGTCAGCAGTAAATAGTCTGTGTTTGAAATACAATAACCCATCCTTCACTCTGTAATAAGACCTTAATTCCCCTTGTCTCCATTTTTGTAACTACTCCTGGACCTCAGAGTTTGAAGAATAGAGCTGTTTAAGTTCCTCGACCAGTTCTAGAGTAGGGACAAAGATCATAATGAGAGTTAGGCCTTCTCCCTCCTCAGCTCTCCTTGAGATTGCATCTGCCACTCTATTATCTTTGCCTTGTTTATATTCCACTAAAAAGTCATAGCCTAAAAGCTTGGACACTCACCTTTGTTGCATGGGTGTTCCAACCTTTTGTTCAAGCAACTATTCCAGACTATGATGGTCTGTCTTAATAGTTAACCTTGCCCCTAATAAATAAAGCCTCCACCTTCTCACTGCAGATACCAAGGCAAAAAGTTTTTTTTCATAGGTTGACATAGCCAAGGCCTTTCCCTTTAACGTCTGACTATAATATGCTATAAGATGCCCCTTCTGTAACAACACTACCCCTACTGCTTTCCCAGAGGCATCATGCTTAATGCAAAAAGGTTCTAAAAAATCAGGTAATGCTAAAACAGGGGGTTCATTATTGCTGCAGTCCACAAAGCCTTTTAAGCCTCCTGATTCCAATGGTACCCATCCTTTTTCAGTAAAGCAGTCAAGGGAGAGGCAATGCCACCATACCCCTTGATAAATCTCGTATAGTATCCTGTGAGGCCTAAGAATCCCCTCAGGTCCTTTAATGAAGCTAGTCTTCGCCACTCCCCCATTGCCTTCAACTTTTGTGGGTTTGCCTTTACCCTTTGGCCAGAGATAAGGTGGCCCAAATACGCCACCTTTGAGCTCCCAAACTGACATTTAGCCAACTTAGCAAATAGTTGGTGATGTCTCAAAGTCTCCAATGCAATTTTGAGGTGTTGCAAATGATGTTCTTCATCTGTGCTATACACCAAAATGTAATAAAAAAATACCAAAATAATTTTTCGTATGGTTTGAAAATAGCATTCATTAGACTTTGAAACATTGAGGGAGCATTGGTCAAGCCAAATGGCATGACCAGAAATTCGTAGTGACCCTCATGGGTCCTGAATGCTATATTGGGATGTCATTTGGGTCTAATTTGATCTGGTGGTAACCAGATCTCGGATCTAGCTTTGAATAGATAGTAGCTCTTCCACAACAGGGATGGGGTACCTATCCTTCACTGTGGCACTGCTAAGGGCTCTGTAGTCCACACATAACCTCCAAGAGCCGTCTGCCTTCCTAACCAAGGGCACCGGGGTTGAATAAGGGCTTTGACTTGGTTATATTACACTTTAGGCCAACAACTCCTTAATGATTTTTTCAATTTCATCCTTTTGGAAAAATGGGTATCTATATGGCCTGATAGAAATTGGTTTTGTGCCTAGTTGAAGGATAATGGAATGATCATAGGTTCTATGTGGGGGAAGTGTTTTAGGTTAAAAAAAAAACATCCTGGAACAGTTCCAGAAGATGCTGCAAGTTTGGGTTTAATTGTTGTAGGCTTGCTGTTAGATTGTCTTCCATGGCCTGCAGTAGGATTCCCTTATTTTCACAGCTCTCACAATCAAGTAATCCTCTCACCTCTATTAATCTTGTGTTTACCAAACCTTTCAATTCTATCTTCTGATCTGCCATGTTAAACTGGATTGTTAGTTTCTGGAAATTCCATGCAATAGTGCCTAGAGTTTATAAACTACCCCTAGAACCATATCACAACCAGCCAGCCCCAAAACAGAAGCTTCTGTGTTTAAAGCATTCCTTTGAACACAAAAGGGTACCTTCTCCACTTTACCTTCACTTCTCACAATTCTCCATTTGCCATCCTCACCTGCATCTTTGATGCCTCATTTAAAGTCAGCTTGGTTTTCTACAAAATTTTAGAATATAAAAAGTTATGTGTGCTCCCGTGTTTCGATCAAGGCCACTATTCCACCGTTTCTAATTACAGCCCTAATCCTAATGGTTCGAGAGTTTGGTAGACCCCAATATTGCATGTAAGGAAATCTCAAGATTTTCCTTAAGGTCTTCTAAATCCACCACCAACTCTTCCTGTCATTTTTCCCATTTTCTAAGCTTTGGCCAAATTTAGAAGAATTTGCTACCAGTACTATCATAAATTTGTTCTATTAGATACTCTATTAGATACAACCTTGGCTTCTTATGGATTGGTCCCCGTTTAGCCTCACAATAGCAGTAGAGGCCCTTGTCATGCCTATCTTTCATCTGGGTTTGACTTATTTCTTGAACTGGTAAAAGGTTTTTTGTGGGGTTTTTTGGTAGGTCAAAGGGTTTATTTGGTTGTTTAAGTAAGCCTAGTTCTGGTAAATACATAGGGATCCACTTTGTGGGTCTTTTAGAGAGGGTGACATGTTCTTCTTGAATCTTAGCTAAGCTGTAGGCAGTGATTAGATTGGGGGGATTAAACATTCTTACCAGTAACCGAATTTCATCCTTAATACTGCTAAGAAAACAACTCAGTTTGTATATATCCGACAATTGCTGTAGTCTATTAGACAGGTTTTCAAATTGAGTCTTATAATCTTCCATAGACCCAATTTGTTTGAGGCTCATGAGGGCTTCCATAGGGTCATCATAACAATTTGGCCCAGATCTAATGAGAAGAGCCTTAACAAAAGAGTCTCAATCCACCAACACACTTGACTCATCTAGGTCTTGAAACCATGTTAAGGGTCTTGCCCTCCATATAAAAAGAGACAAGTCACAACCTATGTTGAGGTAAAGTATTATGGAAGTTAAAAAAACTGTTGTACCTTATAGAGCCAACCATTCAAGTCTTCTCCATTGAATACTAGAAAATCCAGTCTAACTGAACGAGTTTGCACCTCTCCCATATTCACCAAAGCTTGTCCTGGGTTGCCGTGGACTAGATGATGATTCCTGTTGCTATTGATAATTGTTTCTTTTCTGCAGTTCCATCGTGAGAGTAGACATCCACTGTGCTACAGACTCCACCTGCGTTTCAAGGATATCAATATCTCAGTCTCCACTGTACGAAATTGAGAATGCATCTCGATCTTCAGTGACTTGAATTAGTTCTCTGTGGATTTTTTTAAGGAGTTGTAACTTTCCTGTAGTTGTGTGAATCTAGTCCCCTCAACCATTGTTGCTGAGAGGAACATTAGCTCTGGATACCAAATGTAACAACCAACAGGGATAATAGGGAAATTCTCACTTCGAGGGAGAGACCTCCAAAAAAAGGGCTGAAGATGAAAGGGAATCTTTTGTATTAAGATTCTGCATAAATAAATCCCTTTACATGCCACTATTCCATATAAGGAATGTACATAACTAACTAGCGAAATTGTGACAGTCTGGGACCCCAACAAATTCAATTAGAAAATTACTACAATTTAAATACTAAGAAATAAACTGTAAATTGAGTTTCTAGAATAACATCCTTCCACAATTGCGTTGGCATGTTCTCTACCATGGTTTAGATCAACGGTCATGATTCCTTACTAAAAGATCTACTGACTTGCAGTTGCTCTGGCATTCTAACAGCCCTTGATCTCATCATTGGCCCACGACCCTTCACTCACTCAAACATAACTAGACACCCACTTCTAGCTAGGGCAGCTGACACTTCTATTTTTCAACTTAACAAAAAGTTGAATTATTTTTTATGTTTTATATGGAGGTTTGAGAAAGTTGCAATGATTAGATGGAAAAGTAGTTATGTTTGAGTAGCATGTTGAGATGAATCATGAGATAGGAAAAGACCAACTCTGAATCTAAATGGGGCCTAAGTGTTTTAGTTTTAGTGATGTTTGAAAATACAATGAAATGAGATGAGATGATTTGAGATAATTACTATCCAAATGAGGTCTAAATATTGCCATGAGCGTAACGCACAAGTTTTTTCTGGTGCTGCAAACCCGCTGCTTTTATGGGTTCATGCACACAGAGCCTGCTTTCTGTTACTACCATTATTTTAGATCCTTATTGACGGAACACCTAATTAGCTTGAAATTTCTATATATATAAAGTAAAATATATATAATATATGTTATATATCAATTGCGACAAGCGCACCCACACCCCCCCCCCCCCCCCCCCCCCCCCCCCCCCAACGCACACTCTCGTGGCGGGCACCCGCGTGAAGATTTTATGCTTTTGCTTTAATTTAGCTTACACTGATTTGGATTACTCTTACTGGGTCGTTTTCATAGCGTAAAATTGATTATTTAATTCCATAATCATAATGGCAGGAGAGCAGGAGCAATTTTCAGCCGAAAATTTGAATCGGGGTGTTGAGGAATCGGTGCCCAATGCTGGGTCTTTTTATTTCTCCGTGAAGGTCGGGCATAGGTTGCCGAATTTTCTTAATTCGGTTAACCTGAAATATGTGAAGCTCGGTTATAGTTATCTCCTTAGTCATCGCTTTTATGTCTTGGTTGCACCAGCTCTCATAGTGATGTTCGGTGTCGAGTTAAAAAAGCTCACATGGGAAGATTTCTGTCATAGACGCAATCAAACAGATGCTCTCTTTATAGTTGGATTGTTGGGTTTAGCTCTATATATTTATCTCGACTTGACACCGCGGTCCATTTATTTAGTTGATTTTGCTTGTTATCGCCCACCAGATGAGCTTAAGGTGACCTACTTTGTTTTCCTTTAGTAAGTTGCAATTTGTTATCTTCTAAAGCATTCTAGAATAGTGTCTTATCAGGATACGCCACATCTAAGTTTGAAAATTTATTTAATACATATATGTACAAACATACGTAAACAACACACACACACACATATATATACATATTAAAGATTCAAAAGAAAGACAGTAATACGTACTTAATATGCACATGATTTTTGTTTACTTTGTATAGCTACTTTGGGCGAGTAATATCTCGATGTTATTTTTTATCTACAATTATTTTATAATTTTATTTTAGTTAAGAAAAATTATTAAATACTTTCAAATACGAATTTCGAATAGTACTGTAGTACTCGATTCTATCTTATCATGATAAGATCGTGCTATATTAATTAAAGTTTGTGCTTACATAAAAAAATTTAATTACATATATATTATATTATAATAGGATGGAATATCAAAGTATCACGCATCCATGCGTATTTCGAAAATATTTAATAATTATTTGCTGCCAATGCTATCATTTCTTAGTGTATATCTATGTTGTGAGCTAGGATGGTTGCAAATGAAAATAACATTTATCATAGAGGAAATTTCGCGACGACATATTATTCCCTGTGGAAAGTAATATATGTTGTGACGAATTGAAACTCGTATCAAATTTATTTCAAAGGAAATAGGGAGTATATTTCTACGATATAAATTACTGCATTGTGGTGTTCTAGCTATACATGATGGTGTGATATTATACCTACCGTACTTGCACAGATCTCGAAGGAGGAGTTCATTGAGTTAGCAAGAAAATCTGGCAACTTCAGTGATTCCGCGATTGGATTTAAGCAACGAATTCTCAAGAATTCAGGTATAGGTGACGAGACCTACATGCCCCGAGCAGTTTTCCGCCCTGGTTACAAATTAACACTGAAGGATGCTCGAGAAGAAGCAGCGACCGTCATGTACGGTGCGATAAATGACCTTCTGGCAGCCACCAAAATCAGGCCACTGAACATAAGAATTCTAGTTGTGAATTGTGGAGTCCTAAATACCACTCCATCGCTGTCAGCTATGGTAATAAACTATTTTAAGCTTAAGCACAATATTCACAGCTTTAACCTTGGTGGCATGGGTTGTGCTGCTGGAATTATAGCCATTGATCTAGCTACAGATCTTTTACGTGCGTATCCGGGCTCATATGCTTTAGTAGTGAGCACAGAAGCCGTGACCTACTCGTGGTACAACGGTCAAGAGTTTGACATGCTCCTTCCAAATTGCTTCTTTCGAATGGGGGCTGCAGCCATGTTGCTATCAAGCTCCCGCCTTGACAGATGGCGCTCCAAGTACGAACTCGAGCAGGTGAAATGCACAACTACTTTTTGTGACATTTTCCTATACGGAATCTACGTAACATCGATCATGTATTAATTCATAAAATATTTTCTGGCTTATATCATATTAACATGGTAAATGTACGTACGTTGCATTAATGCATCCATGCAGCTGGTTCGAACTCACAAAGCCATGGACGATAGGAGCTTCAAAAGCATACGCATGAGGGAAGATGCAGAAGGCAGGCAAGGTATCTCGGTGAGCAAAGACGTGATTGAGGTGGGAGGCCAAGCGCTGAAGGCACATATCTCCACTCTTGGCTCGCTAGTCCTACCCGTTTGTGAGCAAGTGCATTCCTTCTCCAATTTGCTCTTTCAGATGAAGAAAGTCAAGCCTTGCGTTCCTGACTACAAACTTGCTTTAAAGCATGTCTGCATATTGGCAACAAGCAAGAAGGTGTTGGACGAGATACAAAAAAACTTGGAGCTCACAGATGAGTACATGGAGGCGTCCAGGACAACGTTGGAGCGGTTCGGGAACACTTCGAGTAGCAGTGTTTGGTATGAATTGGCATACTTGGAGGCAAAATCTAGGATCAAGAGCGACGATCGAATTTGGCAAATCGCTTTCGGGTCGGGATTCAAGTGTAATAGCATTGTTTGGAAGGCTCTTAGGAATATTGGGAAGCCCAAGCAGAGTCCGTGGGTTGAGGATTAATTAATTAATTCTATCCGCAGGTAGGTGAAGAAAGAAAAGGATGTATAAGATGTTGATTATATTATTGTACGTAGTTATTTGAAGTATGTTTAGTAACAGTTTTTAACTAATTAACCTGCAGCCTTTGATAGGCATATCTTAATTCCTTGATTGGGCTTGAGTCTTCGACAAAGTCTCTTCAAAAATCCATCACGCAAATTAAAGCAAGCCGAAGTAAAAATAGTCTAGTTTTTTTTGTTGATATATTTTGTTTGTAAAAAACTGTTAGTTTGTTCTGCTATGTTTTAATTTGTCATGTTTTAGATATAGTTTTGGTTTTTCTTAAAATGTCTTATTTTGGGATTTCCTACTGGAGCCCCATGCCTTTTCTTTTGTACACAGTATTCTTTTGTCGAAAGCAAGCCATAAAAAAGAGAAGTTAAAAAATACATCGATATGGGTAGGGGTGGCAATGCTTGGGCAATGCGTGGGCAATGGATCATGTTTGTGTTGTGCTAAATCATATATATTTAATTATATGGGTCAATCCAAAACCAATCCGTTAAGATAAATGCATCAAATTTTCAAACTCTAACCCGATCCGTTTAAATAATAGGTTATGTTGTGTTACCCATTTTGATCCGTTTAAAAATTAATTAGAAATAAATCAATAAGACATGACTCATTTCAACCCACTTCATGTAAATGGTCGGATGAACTAACACATAACCCATTTGACATGATTAACATAATTTCAAATAAAAGTTAAAATCTATATTTATTAGTAGCCACAATATCTAAAAAAATAATAAGACTACATACTAACAAAAAAAATCAATATTTTAAAATTTCAACCTATAATAAAATTAATATTACAAACCCTACAGTAACAAATACGACCATAAGTCCAAAATTACAATCTCAATAATAAAAATATAAGTATATTAAGAAATATCAATATTACAACTCAACAATAATAAAATTGTAACTTTGAAATAAAATTTAAATGGATTATTGTGGATTGATTCAGGTTAAGCTGGTTAACTCATTATTGAAAAATTTATTAATCGTGTCTTAGTGGGTCAATCAGTCTTAACCTGAACCCATTTGTATTAAGTCCAAACTCGTTAATTTTATGTCGTATTTGTGTTCGGTTCATGAGTCGTGTCACATATTACAACTCTTAAATATGAAGGAAGTGGAGGCTCAAGGTACTAATAAGAGATTCGATAAATTAGCCAAAAATTTATGCCAAGCTTTCTGTTCTTTGAGAGAGAGAGAGAGGAAGAGGTAGGAGGCAAATTAGGCATTAAGCCGAGAGAGCACCATTAAAATCCAAATTCCAAATCACCTTTAAAATCAACACCCCAACAACAATGGAGGTTGTTCTGTGATTCGTCGAATTTAAAATCCAGAAACCATGGGATCAAACTAAAACCTGCCAGTGTTTGATGTTGTAAATTAGGTTGTATTACAACATGTTATGGGTAGCATTCTGCAGGCCCATGTTGCCCAGACCACTGTCAGCCACACTCCACCTCAAGCTTGCGACCAAAACAATCTACATTTCTTGCTGAAACCAAGGATCCTAAGTTTGGGGTACACGTTAAGCTCGGAAGTCACCACTAGAAGGAAGGCTAGTTGAGCTCTCATATTGGAGGAGATAAAATATCCCAGATAAGAAGCTCAGGCCATCAAAGGGCTTCTCCTAGAAGACAATAAAAGGAGAAAGGAAGAAGGGAGAAAGAGAGGACAAAAAGCTGAAGAAGGAAAAATGTGTTAAGAGGAAAAGTAGAGATATGACGTAAAGAAGTGAAGATGAGACATAAAGCAAGAGAGGAGCAAAGGATAAAAGGGCTTCTTATAGATGATTTTTGGGGACTGACTTTGACTTTTCCTTCAACTGCTTCAACCTTACGACAGGGACTCCAGAGACGAGATCTCCCTAGTAGGTAGAACTTCGATCTCCATTGTATAGCAAGGATGAGAGTCTATGAATGTAAAACTATCATATTATAGTGGATTTTCTCATTCTCAAAAGCTTTTTGGACGTACGTATGATGATGAATCACGTAAATCTGTGTGTCTTTACTTTTTCATTTTCTCATTTATTTATTATTTACTGCCATGGATGTGTGCACGGATACCGTACCGCCGCACCAAACCACCACTAGGAGCTCTATACAGCATCGATCGAGACTCGAATAGTCTCAGCAGGTTGGGAATGACTCTTTCTCCCATTTCGGCTTGTTGCGCTATTTTTAGGCATTAACAGTTGGCATCGTCTGTAGGATTTGATCTACCTTTTACACTGGAAGTAGGAGAAATACGATTTTTTGGCTGCTAAATAATCACCGAATAAGCAGATAAAAGTTTTCCAGATAAGTATTATTGGTCTTTCAACTTTTATTTTATGAACAATATTGTTTCAAGAAAAAGTGGGTGGGATACATTCCTTGCCCATGCAATCAGGTTCACTACCCACTCAGTCACACTATACCCACTACGCACGAAGGACACATGAGATGGAGAATTATGGAAGTGCAACACACGCTTATGCATGGCATGCATAGTACTATGCACAGTGGCATGGGGTGAAGGGTACGTGTGCCCAAGAGGCGCACGACGATGAGCTAGCTGCCCGTCGCCCCTCACGAGCGGCCCCGCCTGCCAAGGACCGCACCGTTGGACGACCGGGCATGATCAGAGGAGAACACCCTGACTGGTCCATGCCGCATGAGACCCACGAGTCGGCGGGATCCATCTCGCCAACTGTAAGGGGGTTCGAGACAGCCATCGGCAGCCACTACTGGGGTCATCGGTAGTTTCTATCTCCGATGAAGCCTCCCCCTTCTTGGAGCACCATACATCCGGGACAAGCATAGCAGATGGCGGGCAACAGCCCACCAACTGCCGACGTGTTGTCTCCTAGCGAAAGAAAACACCAGCAAGACCTTCCCCACTGGGATTTTCCCCGAATACCCCCCATGAAGGTGCTCCGCCACACGAACCACGTGCACAGTTTGCACATGGTAGGAACTACTTGGCCAGGCTCCGCCGTGCACAGATTTTTCTATATTGGTATTCTGATTAAGAAATTTGTTCTAAGTTGCCATTAAGGTCTGCACCATCTCCCCCAGCTGATTCAAGCAATTCCAGAGCTCTTGAAGACTCTTCTCCTAAGAGTAGACCAGCTGCTGTAAGATTTGTTGTTGTTGGTTGAAAAGTGTGTTGTCCTCCATAGATCGTTGGCTCTAGATACCACTTGTTAAGACTCTGACACTTTGAGACTAGCTTGTAATGAAAAGTTTAGAATTCACAGATGGATTATGGATAGAAGAAAATTGTCATAACATTCGTAAAAGTTGCAGATACATAAGGCATTTGAGGGACCTTAAACCTCCAAAGGATAAATTCAGAAAATCTTAATTCCAGATGATTCCTCCCTTCCCTTCTCCCCCACTAAGTACCTGTACATTCTTCCCCATAACAGACTAACATGTAAAAATACTGAACTAACCTTCTAACAAACATAATATTTTTGCCCAAAATGTAGAGTTTTATCAAAGTAAAATACTAGCATTAGCACTACAAAACTGTGCCTTTCAGTCATCCCAAACGACATCGTCATAGTCAGGTTCATAACAGATACTCTAAACGATTATTCCCATTTGAACATTCTTGTTTTTCCCTTTCTTACTTGTACGTGGATTACCCATTGAAAAATCAAGAATTTAAGATTTAAATTAAAAATCATCCAAATTGATGTAGAAGATTGATAGGTAACAACTAAAGAAAGAAGACAACGGAGACTGAAATCAATGTTCGGCTCTTGTTAGAGCATCCTCAATGGATTAGTTAAAGTTGATGAATATGAGAGGAATTTGACTTTTAGCTATTCCATTCACATAAGTCCCTACATTTAAATAGTTATATTTTCATTATATAACAATAAAATAATATAAGATGAATTTTGTTTTGAATATTCATATCAAATTCTCACATTGAATTATCTATTTATTCATTATATAGTAACGAGTAATTAATAATTAAAAAATATTTAATTTTTTTAATTATTAATTTATTGAATTTTATCATATGATACCATATTTTTTTGCCTATTATATGTTAATTAGTAATTATATTTTAATTAAATTATGAATTAAAAAATAATATTTTTTTAATTGTCATTTAATGCCAATTGTCATTCCAAAAAATAATAATAATTAAAAAACAAAAAGGCAGATCTACAAAGCCCCAAAAAGAAAAAAGAAAAAAGCTCCAAGGTCTTGATCTCTTCGATTCGGGAGCTCTAAAAGATGGCGATTTCAATCTTGCTCTCGTAATCGTTGCCATAGTCGTGTGCATCCTCGTCATCATCTTCAATGTCTATTTTCTCGTCAACTACTAGCATCCCGACGAAGCGAACTAGACATATTTTTCCAAATTTGTCGTTGTTTTGGGTACCTCTAGGGCTTCTAAGGCTCATATTATACTATATAATTGTTCAAGGAAATCTCTTTAATTATCTTTTTGTCTTTTTGGGTACGATGTTGGTATATGCGTGCATGAGTGATAGTGAGGATTTCTGGGTTTTTTGAGAGGGAACGAAGAAGCAGTGAGAAAGAAGAAAGATAAATAAATAATAAAATATATATTTGGTATATCAATAGTAACTAGTAAATTTGGAAATGATTTTAGTAATGACTGTAATTAAAGTCTAAATATTTGAATTTTAACTAATCTACTGTGATGATATTTTGAGGTATAATAGCTAAATATGTGATGGATTTGGCTAAATCCTTTTGGCTAATTCATTAAAAATGCTCAATGTGATGATATAGTTAAATAAGGATTCCTGTGAGCAGTGAGAAGGAAAACTCACATTTTGAAAATAAAAATGATATTTACAATATGCATTGAATTCAATGAGTGCGTAATACTTACAAATCATTTGTCTAAAATATTATTCTAAAAAAATTACAGATTTTTAAATATTTTTAAAAAAATTGTTATGTATTTAATTTTTTTTATAAAAAACTTACTTCTCCACACATATATATTGAAAATTATAAAATTAAAAATTTTGAATTGAAAGAAAAACCTATCAGAATGAATGATAAGTAAAAGAGAGTTGCTAGGAGCCGGATGAGTGCCTTTCACTATTTTACACCCAACCACTAATAATAAGACACGTAGGGATTCTAACAAAATTAACAATACAATTGCATACAGTGAAACTTCTTTAATTTTGTCTCCTCCCTCTCCAAACTCAATCTATGTTCTCTCTCTCTCTCTCTTCCCCCAACCCCTCGTCGCTCCCTTCATCCCCAGCGTCAACCACACAATCACGATCATTGTTATCAACTACAAAAATAAGCCCCAAGTGTTTTGGAAATAATCTCTCCTCAAATGTCAAATCTTGTCCTAGCCTCCAACATCCCAAATAGTAAAGCTAATGTTCTCATATTTCAATGTAAGCCAATGGTGGGAATGGTGATCACAATCTCTCCAAGCTTGAGTTTGTCCAGGATGTTGATCTTACTAGCAGCATCAAGACCCACCATAAGAATTTGCATCTCCTTCTTGGCAAAAAGACGATTGAAAAACCTGTGAAAGACAACCCCATTTTTTTTTTCTCAAATGGTGAATATAGAGGAAGTCAAGTTGGACAGATCTGGGAGAGACATGGAGATAGGAAATGAATCGACAGATATGAAGTTATAACGAGAACAAATACTATATAATTCATCTCCATAGTTTTGAGTTTCGGATCAAACCATCATTTAAAAAATCACGAACGCTAACCCAATGTACATATCATACTTCCCATTCATCAACGACGGGCACGAATCCATGATACAAATCTATTTTAGCACCATTTCAAGGTTCAGACCTAACCTCTACGTCCAGAGAATGACTAGGATAGAGCTTGAAGAGAGAGAGAACGCTTGAGAGGGATTGATGGAAAAGAAAGAGCTTGAGAACGACAACTTGTAACATTGGTCAAATGAGTTTTATCAGATGTATTTGTGTCTACAATTAGGATATTAAAAAGCTAACATGGCTTCATATCATTTGGAAGGTGTTAAATGGAAAACAACACCCATTCGATTTGAAACTTTTCTCTAAGTAAAATTGTAACCAGATATAGGATTACTCTTTTTTAAAATAACGTCCACGTCAGCACGTAAATTCTGTCCGTGTAAGTCCCGTATATGTAGGCACTCCTTTTATTTAGAAAACAATAGAGGATCAAAATCAACCACAATCGATTGGTTTGGACTAGTCAGGTTAGGGCATTCGCTTTCAACTCTAAGATCCGCAGCTTTAGCATTCGCAATCTGTGGGTAAGTTGATTCAAAGGTAATGGAGGGTGGAGTTGGAGGAGGAGCGGTGTCGGAGAAGCGAGAAGGAGAAGCTTCCTACACTTATTGGGTGAGGGAAGCGAGGGAGGATGCGGCACCGCTACCTGTTCCTCGCAAGCTCACCCCCGACGACCTTCTCAACTCTCAGCCCCCCACCCTAGGCTCCGTTTGGAATCGGGTAACCCTTCTCTTCTCTCAGATTCTGAGTTTGCTTTAATCTCACTTTTCGCATATTCCCATTTTATGTGTATGTTTTTATATACTATCATGTTGTCTTGCTTGCATACATTGCAGGCTGGGACTTGGGAGGAGAAAAACCTAAATAAATGGGCATCTGATAGAATCAAGGTTGCACTATAGTCAGACGTCCATTTCGCGTTGTTTCACCTCCGCTATGCTGTCTACTCATTGTGTAAAATTGTCAGATGTCCATTCTTCTTAAATTTGATTTTCATATGTTTGTCTCTTATTTTTACTTGCAGGAGTTACTTATATCGGTGGGGTCCTTGGAGTTCCCTAGTGGGAAAGCCGAAGTATTGGACGTATCGAAATGCATAGGCGATGTGAGGTTCTCTTTAAATATTATATATTGCAATCTAAGTATGTGATTGTAGTGAATCACGAATTTATGGGGCCTCAAAGATCCCACGTGTTTGATATTGAGTAGCCATATTTTTTTTAAACACCGATAGTCAAATTTGATTTTGTTGTGGTCGATCGATTGCGGGGGTGGGGGGTTTTTTTTTTTGGCAAATTTGTACAGTTTTTGGACCGAGGGAAATTGGAATATACTTTTGCATAGTAATTGCTCTCAGGTAATGGATGTTATTCTGATATAAAAGGACGCCTCTGCCTCATCCTGCTTTTCAGATACCATAATGTGGAAATGAACCTCTATACTGATACACATCATTTCCTGGTTTCAAATGGTTGTCTTAGACCAGAAAATTCGATCCATGAAGATGATTAGGTAAAAGAAAAAAGAAAAAAGAACGGCATCCAAACTACCTGTGCATTTTCTTATTTGATGATAATTATTTGATTCCGTGTGTATTGCTATTACCTAATTGACCAGGCATTTTTGGTGACTGTGCGGAACAAGAAACGTGTTGGCTACACATATGAGTTAACATTGAAATTCAAAGGTAAGTGGGCTGTCATAGTGTCGATTGGTTTCCTCTTTCTTTGTTAACTATATATGTACTGAACTTGCAAATGGAATCAGGGGAGTGGTCGATTAAAGAAGAAAAGAAGATGGTCAAGGGCCATATTGATATACCGGAGTTCTCTTTTGGTGAGCTGGATGACTTGCAGGTACATTTTTCATATCCATTTGAATGTTACAAAGAAGTCAAATAAGTAAATTGACAATGGATTGATGAGGGACTGTTCTTAGATAATATGTTTTATGGAACCCTATCATTTGTGATTATAATAAATGGGTAGGGCCATGAGTTGGGACGGCAACACTAAGGCCTCGTTTGTTTTCGTAGATGAGATGAGATAAGATAAAAGTTGAAAGTTGAATAAAATATTATTAGAATATATTTTTTTAATATTATTTTTATTTTAGGATTTGAAAAAAGGTTGATTTTTTTATTTTACTTTATGTGGAAATTTGAAAAAGTTGTAATAATTAGATGAGATGAGTTGAGAAGTTTTGTGAAAGTGAATGAGGTCTAAAAGTAAAATTCAACCTAGATGCAACTGAGTGATGTCATGTTAATACTGTCTCTCACTGTTCTTTTATGACATGGTATGATGGTTCCATCACATTTCTAGTACAAAATGCTTGGCAAATTTCGTAGATGAGAAGTGATCTGCTGGCATATGCATGAAAGGGAATCTGAACTAACACTAGTAGATTGGCTATTCAAGTCTTCCGGTTCATGTGAGGTTCATGTGAGCAATCCTCGTGTTAAGATTTTTTTGATAAATAATCTTCACAGGAAAAACGAAAAGTGACTTGGGATTTATCTTATGCGTAACCTTTCCCCACATGAAATAGCAATTGCTCACGTTCATGATTCTTAAGCTAATATATAAACTTACATTTTGAGCTTATTTTATAGTTTACTCTATTACTGATTAGCATGAACTTAAAGACTATTCATAAGGAAATGGTGCCCTCGTCCTTCACCTTGTACAGAAAACCTGCCAAGGGATTGTAGTTTATTGAAGTTGGTGTTTTATATAATTTTTTGGGCAGTAATTTTTTCTAGTCATGAACAACCCCAAAAGAGGTGAAATGAACTCTTATGCATCCATGAACACAACTCAACTTCTGTTGACCTCTGTTCTTCTAATAGTCCAATTCTCCTAGTAGGGAATTATGGCATCATTGTGCTGATTTTTATTTCGGCAATCAAATTCTGTTACACCATAGTTTATTCACAAATTGATCTTTTTTTCAATACTTCAGATGGAAGTAAGATTGAGTGAAGAGAAGGATCTTCCACACCAAGATAAGTTGCGGATTTGCCACGATTTGAAGCTATTTTTGCAGCCTGTACGTGAAAAATTGCTTCAGTTTGAACAGGAAGTCAAAGATAGATAGAAGAGGCACCATTGTTTTTGTCTATGACGGAACCCATGGTTTTTATCACGGCTGGTGAACTGTAGTTGTATTTTTAATCTCTAACTGCAAACCTGTTTTTCAAATTCGTGTAATGGAACATGAGGCTCATAAGGAGGCGAAACTTTTAAGTTTTTCCTGTGTCGCTTTAGTTAGTTCTAAAAGCCTAAGATATTACTTGGACATGGTGATAAACTCTGTGGGGATGCATCCTACAATTAGTAAGAGTAGCAATCTTTCATGCATTGTGTGTTTTGTATTTGGAACCGAGGAAAACCCATAAAATGTGTGGTTTCTTGTTGAACCGATGTGTTTGCCATATTTTTCATGGCCAAAATGTCTATATTCTTTGATTGACCTGTGAGAAATGTGCTTTACGACGTGGGAAAATGGGAATGAAGTTAATTGCTACAAGACTGAGGGATCAATGGTCATTTTGATTTTGACGGCTAAGAATTTAGGGTAGAGTGGGTCTAATTAGTTGTGGAATAATTTCGACTGAGTCTCTTAGGGCTCGTTTGGATAGTGAACTGTTTGGACAGTGAGATAAGATGAGATGATTTTAAATGAGTTAAATAAAATATTATTTTTTAATATGATTATTATTTTGGGATTTAAAAAAGTTAAATAGTTTATATATTTTGTATGAAAATTTAAAAAAATTGTAATAATTAAGCGAGTTGAGTTAAGATATTTCTATAGCCAAAAGCTTGTGACTCGTCAATTTTCTTGAGCTTCTCTTATACACTGACATTGCGTCTTTGGTAAGATTTTGCGTCTTGGAGGAGATTTTTTTAACTGTTCTTTTATGCCAAATATTAATTATTGTTTCTAAAATTTTAATAGCAAAGCCTGGGATATATATTTGCCCCGTTTTCTATATTATTTATTAAAGTTACAAAGAAATATCCGAGGGACAAACAATTTTCTTGAGCTACTCTTATGCACTGGACATTGCATCTTCGGTAAGATTTCGCGTCGTGGTGGAGATTTTTTAACTGTTCTTTTGTATCAAATATTTCTAAAATTTCAATAGCAAAGTGTGGGATATATATTTGTCCCGTTTTGCATATTATTTAGAGAAACACTATTTTGTCCACCCATTTATACCGTTTCATTTGACCACTTGGCAAAAATTTTTTTTTTTACTTAGTGATTAAGGAAGTGATTTTAAATATATTGGTATTTTTTTTATTTTTTTAAATTATTTAAATATATTAAAAAAATGTAAAAAAAAAAATTTACACTGAGCACTACGTCCAGCGATCAACATGGAGCGGCATAGTAGCCGCACCCTATTATTTATTTAAGTTACAAAGAAATATCCAAGGGACAAACGAAAAAGACTAACGACTCTCTCTCGTCTCTCTTGCAAAACATAGTATTATTTTTGTATTTATTAATTTATTTGTCCTTTAACTGTAAATATATTATTTGGGTCACAAGAACGGGGAAAACTTACCTATTTCTTGGTTTGATCATCCAAAGATGTGGTTTTCTTTTCTCAATAATGGATCACGTAAAGTTGTAGTTAGGGCCAATTTCGGTCCAAAATCGAAACTGAACCAACTAGTTATTTATTTGACCAAAACCAGCCGAACTGGCTGCCTAATGGGAGAGAACCGGCCAGACTAATTTTTGTCAGTTCTGCATTTTGGGGGTTGGTTTTAGGCCTTATCCTCGTTGGTCACATCTTCTAAGCAAACAAATAGAGCTACATCTCCAACTCTTTCAACAAGAGCTAACACAATTGAATTCACAAAAGAAAGATTCAAATAACACAAATCTTCAAAGTAATTATCAAAGAACATATTCGAGATTCAACCAAAAAATTAAGGTTTGAGAACATATCGGAGAACACCTCGGCTTTGCTTCGCGCACTTACTAAGAGGGTGAGAAGGTTTGATAGATGAGAGAGAGATGGGAGGCAAATGAGAGAGAGGCAACGTTAGGGCGACAACGAGTTGAGTCTCATTGGTGGACAGTCAGGCAATGGCCAGAGGGAGAACCAAGAGACCTATAAGAGATGAGAGAGAGAAATGGCACTAGAGAGTGGAGAGGCGGGGCTCGGGTTAGGGCTTCAACCCTAACCCAAACGACGTCATTTTGGTGTATTAAACCAACGGATGTTATTTCAAATTTGTTTTTGGAAACAAACTAATATAAAACAATGACATTTAACTTACTTAATTTAAACGGCATTGTTTAATATGAGAATAATATATATATATATATATATATTTATATGGGGGTGAAAATTGAACTAATTTTGGCTCAAAACCGAAACCGACCTACATAGAGGGGTGAAACCGACTAGACCGGTTCCATCTAGTTCTTGGCCGGTTTGATCAGTTTACACCACTTCTTTTGGGCTTTTATTTTAGTTGATTTCAAATTTTAATTTGTTGAGTTTTTGAAACTCATTTTAAATATTCAATTTCATTTTCATTTTAATTTTAATTTTAATGTCATTTGTAATGTTAGCCTTAGGTTAAAAAAAATAATTAACAATACTAAAATAGTAATGTCGTGATAGCTACGTACTATCTAGTAACTACTAAGTGTATACTACCATACCAATTATTAGATAACTTAAAAAAATAAAAAAAAAACAAAAAAAACAAAACTCCACTATATGTTTAATACCCATTACAAATAAAAATAATTTGTCATAAGCAACAATGCAACTAAAAAACATAATTTTGTATTTATTAATTTATTTGTCTTTTAACTGTAAATATATTTGGGTCAAAAGAACGGGGAAAACTTACCTATTTCTTGGTTTGATCATCCAAAGATGTGGTTTTCTTTTCTCAATAATGGATCACGTAAAGTTGTAGTTAGGGCCAATTTCGGTCCAAAATCGAAACTGAACCAACTAGTTATTTATTTGCCCAAAACCAAGCGAAGTGGCTGCCTAATGGGAGAGAACCGGCCAGACTGATTTTTGTCAGTTCTGTATTTTGGGGGTTGGTTTTAGGCCTTATACTCGTTTCTTTGGTCACATCTTCTAAGCAACCAAATAGAGCTACATCTCCAACTCTTTCAACAAAAGCTAACACAATTGAATTCACAAAAGAAAGATTCAAATAACACAAATCTTCAAAGTAATTATCAAAGAATATATTCGAGATTCAACCAAAAAATTAAGGTTTGAGAACATATCGGAGAACACCTCGACTTTGCTTCGCGCACTTTCTAAGAGAGCAAGAATGTTTGATAGATGAGAGGGAGATGGGAGGCAAGCGAGAGAGAGGCAACATTGGGGCGACGACGAGTTGAGTCTCATCGGTGGACAGTCAGGCAATGGCCAAAGGGAGAACTGAGAGAGCTATAAGAGATGAGAGAGAGAAATGGCACTAGAGAGTGGAGAGGCGGGGCTTGGGTTTGGGCTTCAACCCTAACCCAAACGATGTCATTTTGGTGTATTAAACCAAAAGATGTTGTTTCAATTTTTTTTTTGGAAACAAACTGATATAAAACAATGACATTTAACTTACTTAAGTTAAACGACATTGTTTAATAGGAGAATAATATATATATATATATATATATAGAGAGAGAGAGAGAGAGAGAGAGAGAGAGAGAGAGAGGGTGAAAACTGAACTAATTTTGGCTTAAAACCGAAACCGACCTATATAGAGGGGTGAAACCGGCTAGACCGATTCTAGCTAGTTCTCGGCCGGTTTGATTAGTTTACACCACTTCTTTTGGGCTTTTTTTTTAGTTGATTTCAAATTTTAATTTGTTGAGTTTTTGAAACTCATTTTAAATATTCAATTTCATTTTAATTTTAATTTTAATGTCATTTGTAATGTTGTGATAGCTAAGTACTAACTAGTAACTACTAAGTGTATACTACAATACCAATTATTAGATAACTTAAAAAAAAAAAAAAAAACTCCACTAGATTTTTAATACACATTACAAATAAAAATAATTTGTCATAAGCAACAATGCAACTAAAAAACATAAGATAAATAAATTGCAATAATTATTGATCTTTTAAGTCTTCAATCTTCAATAGTTGTGATGCCTAATTGTGCCCCCAACTTTATATAGAAACATTAATAAGATTAGAACATCAAATATTATTGAATTTGGATGATGAAAACTACTAAAATTAATTTATAAAAGCAAATGAATATTGAATGAGGAAAACACTACCAGATTCTACCAAAAACTCTCCACATTATCCATTGGTTCAAACCACCAAACCAATGAAGAAAGCCATAGTTATCTGTGCATTGATAATGTGGAGAACTCAAATTATCTAGATTCTATGTCAAGTTACAGATAGCACACATTACCAGAACTTATCTAGATTCTATGTTATTGATTGGTTCACCTGTTTGAATACGGTTCAAACCAGAACTTAAATCGACCTATTTGGACTGTCAACCAACTGGTTCTCCACGGTTTTGGCCAGTTCAAAATTCGGCGAATAGATTCGATCGGTTCCTATTCAACCTTAATTATAGCAGTGCTAAAAGATAAAGAAACATAAAAAATGGGGTTTCACATGTCAAATTGATGACATTCTTAGAAAGCTCCCCTCTCTAGGAAACTCTTCCCTGTAAGGAAAATTTCATCCCCAATCAAATTGGTCTCTGGAGTGGAGGGTAGGGGTGACAATATGTGATATGAGACAACAACCTGTAAACTCAACACAAACATAATTCGAAATAAAGCAAGTTTGAATTTGATATAAATAGGTTCGGGTCAAAACAGATTGGTCCGATAAGATGAGATTAATAAACGAGTCAATAATGGGTCACCTGCTTAACCCACAATCAACTTGTATATCCCATTTAATTTTATTTGAATCTTACAATTATAATATGCCTATGTTTGTTATTGTTGAGATTGTAATATTGGTATTATTAAAGGTTAATTATCTAAAATATATTGACATTTTTTTTAGTACGTAGTCTGTTTTTGGAGATTTAACTATAATGTTGCTACTAAAACTTCTAGATACCAACTCTCATGTGGAATTATGTTAATTGGATCAAATGGGTTGTAAGGGTCAAATTGATTGTGTGCATAAAATGAATAAAAAGGATCGTGTTGTATTTATCTAATTCTAATTGATTATTAAAAGTAGTGGTGGACCTACATTTACCTTAGGAGGGCCATGGCCCTCCAAAATTTTTTGAAAATTTAAAATATCTCTTAGATCTTATTCATTGTTTTATAAATATAGAAAATAGTGGTGTTTACATCGTGTTTCATGCGCATTTGGGCCATGTTCCAAAAACTCAAGTTTTCGGGCTGTCACATGCATACTTTAGGCAAGCACAGAGAATAAGGGTCTTGGTGGTGGCCGGAGAGTCTCCGATCCTAAAGTCAATATATCTCCTTATTAGTTTGTGTGTAAGTTTAGAGAAATCAGAGAGAGTTCTTCGTACCTGGAGATCGGCTTTTATACTAGGTTTCTGGTGGAGATCACCCGTCCCTAACTCTGAGGAACCTATGTCCTTTCCACTATTCCTTTGTTAGAATCTTTTTAATGTGGTGTGGCTTCTAGGGCAACATCATTAATGCAGCGTGGAGTCCGGGTAGTAGTGTCATTAATGCGACGTGACTCCCTAACTTGTTTTATCTAGAATCGTTCCCTGTTGAGCCTCCCCATGCCCATTGTCAAGAGATCATGGGTTCTCCCTATTTCTAGTCCGCTTGCCTGTGCAGGATCCTAAGGGTAAGGTGTCAGTGGGGTGGTGTCAGGACGGCAAGTCCCATCTGCCCCTACCATCTGCTTTCTCCATGAATGAGTTGCTTTTGAGGGTGGGTTTCGCTCATGGGCTGAGTGCTCTGCAGAGGCCCTCTAACTCCTCTTAGTGGAGGGTCGTTGGGCCTTGCTGGGCTCTCTGACTTGCTTACCCCGTAGTCCCTCGTGAGCTTGCCATATGGGCCGATAGGGGGGGAACCCCTTACAATTACCCATCCAATTCTCATTGGACGAGTTCGATAGGAATTCATTCTCGTCGTTGTCTTTATGCTATATATTTTTTCGCAGTCGTTGTAGTTGAAGTCCTCTTCCTTAGAAAAGGGCAATTTATTTCTCCCCTACTTTTCTATTCGTCTGGTTTTGGGCCCTAGACCATGCCCATGTGACTTTTTCAAGATTTTAACGATGTCAGGCAACGGTTCCCTTCCAATTGTATTGGCACGTTTTCTGATGGTTGGACTTCGTACTTGATTGCGTCCCTCCAGTCCTTTCAGTATTGATGGTGTTAGGTGGCTCATTCTCTCCACGTCGTGTCGCACAGTGCATGTTACGGGATTCATGTGTATACTGCTAGCTTCATGGGGCGCGAGCGTTCCCACGATTTTGGGGAGGCCAACCATTGATGGGGTCTATTTAAGCCCCATCTTTTCGACGTTGGAGCTCATTTTTCCTTCTTCATTTCTCAGAGTTCTTTATGCTTACCCATTTACTCTTCAAATCTCTGTGTGTGCATCTCGTTTTTCGTTTCCACATTCTTATGGCTCCCAAGAATTCTTCACGTCCTACCCCTACAAACCCTAACCTGGCCAAGCCCCCTGTTTCTTTGCATGTTTTGGGGGCCTAGACCTCTTGAGGCTGGTACCAAGTTAAAGAGATTTTATAAGTTCTTGTGGTGGTTGGTCGTGACTCCTAGTGAGTTGGAGTCGATGAAGTCAATTTACAAGGTGCTAAGCATAGTAGAGTTCGAGGTGTCGTCTCCTAATAAAGGCGCCGTGGACTCCGAAGGGTATGCATTGAAGGTGGTTGTGTACCCTAGCATGTTCTCCAGCGGCCTTAGGCTGCCTTTTTGTCATCCAGTTTGTGATGTGCTGGACTACCAGCACTTGGTGCCCACCTGACTCCATCCAAACACGACGAGGATTTTGGTATCGTGTTACGTCATCTGGCGGCAAGAGTTGGAGGAGGTGGGTTTCGAGCACCCACAATATTCTGAAGCAGAGTGACAACACTTGCAGTTTCAGATCTATTCAAGCATTGGCTCGTTTGGAGCCACAATTCAATAGGGTGAAGGGGTAGAGCCGATGCTTTTTCTTCTTGTCCAGTAAGGGATGGGAGTTCCCTGTCGGACAATCCAATCGGCGCCATCTAAGGAGTCTTGGGTGATGACAAGAGCTTTCGACCCTCGGCGACTCCCAAGGAAGTGAGTAGGATTGAGGCCGTTTGTGCTTAGATGAAAGCCCACCTAGACAATGTCTTTTTCGAGGCCCTATTGGACAAGGGTAGTCTTCCGCGATGCCCCCCCCCCCCCCCCCACCCTGGCCAACATGTGACTGTGCCCCAGGTCTGTAGATGTTCCCCTAGTTCGTTGGTAAAGGGGAAGGGGAAGAAAACCAAGAGGGAGTCTTCTGCCAAAGCTGACTCAAGCAAAATGCCCATTCTCCCTCTAGGGAAATCTTCAGTTGTGGTGCTCGTCCAGCAGCCAAAATCGAGGTCGCCGAAAAAAGTGGTGGTGACTGTATCGCCTCCTTGCGTCACACCTCCTTCTTCTCTCCCATGTGAGGCGGGTGGTTCTGACCCTCCCAAGCCAGTTCGGGTAGATCCACCGATGGTCTCCCTTTCGCAGCACAGGGAGGCTTTTGCAACCATCTTAAAGGCTCCTTTCCCAACCCCGCCAAGCAACGTGCGTGTCGTGGAGCTTTCGTCTGGAAAGGAGTTTCTTTCTATGAGATTTTATTAGGCCCTTTTGGACCATCCTATTATAGAGTCCCATATAGTTCCTTTATCTCCCGACGACAATCTTGAAAGGGTTCCTTCGCCCTCGTCTAATAGTTGCCCTACCGGGGGCGAAGATATCCTCGACTAGGTTTCAGTCCCTGATTCTCCCATTGCCTATTCCCCTGAAGTCGAGGTTGCCTCGCCGACACCTAGCTTGGAGAGCAAGAAGGGCAATGACATGGTGTTTAAGAGGGAGATAGTGAGGGCCGTGTCATGGGCCGAGGGGGTTCTGGTAGACATACTTGATACTGAGGTTGCGACGGTGTCATTAGAGGTTAGCAAAGCTTTGGTTGTTGCAACCGATGTTGGGGCTCCATTGCCTTTCACTTACACCACCCCGGCCATGGCTTCGATGGAAGCTGGGGTGGGGGTCAAAGTGGGCGAAGGTGGTGAGGTCCCAGCCACATTGGCGGATGCTAGTGCTTCTTTGGCCTTCATTGACACCATTCTGACCTTAGTGTCAACAGGGGCTGGAGTTGAGGCGGGGGTGATAGCGGCGGGAGAAACAAAGGGGGCCCTCCCAAAGCTTGATATCAAGGTGTCAGCTGGGGAGGCTCCAACAACTTCCGTGGGCATAAAGGTTGGAGATATTCCTGAATGTGTCGTAGGAGGTCCATACCCGGCAGGTGTCGGGTCAAGTGACTAGACCCGCTCTCCTTCAAGGGAGGTGTCAGGATGCCTTAAGCCAAGCCTGCCCCTTATGTCCCCTGAGGAGGTATTTCGTCATATGGTTAAGAAGCTGGTCCATTCTTCGTTGTGTGGGGGGTGGGGTAAGTTGTCAAGTAGTTTGATACAGGACTCGCTCCCACCCGTTGACACCACATGAAAGGTAAGTATTGGGTCAAACTGGCGCTGATCCCACTCTTTGTCATGGTGGAGGTCGATGTAAGTTGTCAGGTAGCCGAGGAGCTGGACAAGCTCTTCGTCATGGGAGGGGCGAGATGGCCTTAATGCACATCTCGCCCTTTATCTCCTGCGAGGAGGTAAGTTGTCAGGCAGTTGAGGCTAAACCCGCTCCCACCTGTTGACGCTCACGAGGAAGGTAAGTGTCGGGCAGCCGAAGGTTGGCCTGCTCTCCACCGTGAGAAGGATAGAGCAGCTTGTGGCGTGACTCATCCATTTGTTACCTTGTAGGGAGGTAAGTGTCGGACGGCTGAGCAGCCAGTCTGCTCTTCAGGGTGATGAGGCGAGGTAAGTTATTCGGGGAGCTGAGAAGTTGGGCCCGTTCTCCTTGCAAGGGAGGTTGAGTTGCCTATCCATCCTTTAGCCCTCATGGGGTGGCAAGTAATAGGGTAGTTTGAGACTAGATTTGTTCTTGCTGTTGACATCACAGGGAAGGGAAGTGTTGGTTTGGGTTAACACTGATCTCATTCTTCGTCATGGCGGAGGTCGGAGTAAGTTGTTAAGTTCTCAGGTATTCGAGGGGCTGGACCCCCTCTCCACTGTGAGAAGGATAGAGAAGTCTTTGGCGTGACTCATCCATTTGGTGCCTCGCGGGGAGGTAAGTAGTCGTTTGATGGAGATTTCATTAGTGAAGATACATTGATGGAAACTACATTGATGGAGATTACGTTAATGGAGAATACGTTGATGGAGATTGCGTCGATGAAGATTACGTTGATAGGCAAGACATATTTTATCCTTGAAAAGTCACACTTTCATTAATAGAGTTTACACTATTGACACAGAAATGCAAGTTACATATCATAAGATTTTTTTAGCAATAAAACTTTTACACGTGTTTAATGTTTCAGGGTGTGGCAGCTGGTTCCATTGGGAGTCTTGGAGCTAGTAGTAGCCTGGGTGGTTGCTGGGGATGACCACATAGGGGACTTCCCATCACAGGCCTAGCTTTCCTTCGTTTCAAGTAATTGTTCCCATCTGCTTCAGCACGAGGTTCCCGATTCTGAACGCCCTTGGTTGCTTCCACCTGCCCATTGGATTGAGGATGTCTCGGAGACGAGTAGCAGAATTCAATTCCCAGTTCTCGGCACCAACCTCGGTAGTGGTCAGAGTCAAACTACCTACCTTTATTCGATTCCTAATGTCGTGTTTTGCACGCATTTGAGTTAGGTTCCAAAAACTTGGGTCTTCAGGCTATCACCTGTACACCTTAAGCAAGCACAAAGAATGGGGGCTTTGGTGGTAGCCAAAAAGTCTCCGATGCTAAAATCAATATATCTCCTTAATAGTTTGTGCGTAAGTTAGAGAAATCAAATAGAGTTCTTCGTACTTGGAGATCAACTTTTATACTAGAGTTTCTGGTGAGGATCACATTTCCCTAACCATGAGGAACCTATGTCCTTTCCATTGTTCCTTTGTCAAAATCATTTTAATGCGACGTGACTTTTGGGGTAGCGTTATTAATGCGGCATAGAGTTTAGATAGTTGTGTCATTAATGCAGTGTGACTCGTTGACTTGCTTTATCCAAAATCGTTCCCTGTTGAGCCTCTCCATGCTTCTTGTTAGGAGATCACAGGTTCTCCTTATTTCCTGCCCACTTGCCTGTGCAAGTTCCTGAGGGCAAGATGTCAGCAATGGTGTCAGGATGATGATTTCTATCAGTCCCTACCGTCCGCTTAAGTTATTCAATAGTGATCTAAATGTTAACTATCTAATACTTTGTAGATCTTTTCTCCAAATGTATACGTTTTTCCACCTGTCTTACTGTAATTTGTTTTTTTTTGAAATGTGTGGCAATGTTTTTCAGCACTTGCAAAATAAACATCCTTAGCAAAGGAGCTGCAGAAAAGATTGTATGTGAACGCCTGTGTAAGGCGAGGGTTCATGTACTAAGAGGAAACTTCTTTACGACGTAACATAAGAAATGCATGACATAGTTATCTGTGCTATCTCTAACATGATTATCCCAATGAAGAAAGCCAATGCATAACATATGAGAACTCAAATAGTACTCCTATTTCCATCTTCCTAATGGAAACCACTGGCTGAGAGTTCTAGGAGGACAAAACCAACAAAAGTGCAGTGGTGAGCAACTTTCTCAGCAGCATCATCCAAAACGGATCACAATGCATGATATATCGTCTTTACTCTGTTTTGCCAGTGCTTCAGCCGTTAAACGTTTAGCTGCAGCTTGAGGATCTTTGATGGGTTTCACTAAATCAACTGCCTCTTGATTCTTCATTACCTGCCAACCAGAGTAAACAAAATATCAAGCAATGATATTGAACCAGATTTATCAACAGAACTCAGCACCGTGGCTTCATATTCCGAGAATATGAATTCTCCAACAAAGCACATAGCTCCATTCTCGTCCTAATATCAAACTACATCAATCATGCTTGTTGCTTACATACCCAGTACTTAGTTCCTCACCTGCCTGCACTGATTCTTTTAACTAACCAAGTTTTTAAATTTTTTTGCAATGATTGGAATAAACTATAGAGAAATGTTTGATTCACGAAGAGGCCTCACAAAAATAAAGTTAAAAAATTGATGTAGTATGCTGTTGTGCATTAGATTACAAAGCTATTTCATTGTAAAGTAGATTTAAAGTGAGTTTTACTTTTGTGAAATCTCTCTATAAAACGAGCACCACTCTAAATTATTATGCACTATAGCTCTCATACCGAAATGACCACATGCCATTGAGAGTATCTGTAATACCCCAGATTTCGTGAATGAATGAGATACCATTTGGGAGGGAGAAGCAATTTATAACACTTCGAAGGGGCTAGTCTTTTTGGACTATAGCTCTTGATATATGACTTGTGCTTTCCTTGGGTCATTACAAAAGGCATAAGAAGTTCAAAGGGAGGTTATACCACCCTGAATTTAGCATGAGTGGCGGATAAGATCTCACATTACTTGGGAGAAAGAAGTTCTAGTGATTAAAAACAATCACAAGAAAAAGGATTTATAATGATCATAAGGGATTAAATTGTAACCTTCACTAGTTCTTTCCCCGCGGGGGGGGGGGGGGGGGGGGGGGGGGGGGGGGGGGGGGGGTGGTTGTGGGGGGTGGAGAGAGGATTTAGATACCCTAGAGTGGGAGAGAATTGAGAAATTCACTTGGGCAGCTATAAATACTATAGGGCCCACATTATGTGTCTACATTTCTCTTACTCTAAGCCTTAGAGTTTGGGTAACAACTCTAGGTGATCTAAATCCTTTTAGAGTATAGGCCCAGATGTGGCTTGTGCTTTCCTCGTTGTAACAACTCTTCTCTTTGAATTCCATTAAATGGAAATGCTGGGCACAAACTCAGGAAATTAGAGGAAACGTGATTGCTTTGCGAAGATCTGAACCTCTTCCCCTGTACCATTAGGAGTCCATGCACTAATGGGTGGTTTCATGCCCGAAGAAGACACCCACAGGACAGCCCTGTAAAGTGGGTTTCATACTCTGATGGTAATGGACATTCTTATAATTCATTTCTATCCTTCACATCGACTTCATAAAGATTCTAACCTTAATGTAAAATCGGAACTAAGAGTATTGAGATGGCCAAGCCAACCAGTCGAAATGAATTTCAAGCCTGAAGTATAAATTAAGAATCATCCTTCAAGAGGTATTGTTGCCCCAATAAGTGCACATACGGTAAGAAACCATGTATACCATTTTAAGCCTTAGGAAACTGCCAATATATGCTTCCCAATGTTTGAAGTAAAAGTATGATAATAAACATGCCAAGGAATCACAGTGGTTATTTTTTCATCATAAGACCACATGGTTCATGAATAAGACTATATTGAAAATTATTGACCAACCAAGCAAAGACCAACAGAGTGGTAGTTTAGGCCATTAGATGTAACATGATTGCTTTGGGAAGATTTGGACCCATACCATAAGGACTATGGGCAGAGACTGGGTTTCAATCCAAAAGAAGAGCACAAACTTTATGACCCTGTAGAGGGATTATACTACCACAATGGCTGCGGAGATTCTTTGTGAATTATATATTGCTCAAGTTATGTAGCATAGAATTTTTAACATACAATATTCTTTCAAGAAATATTTTAATTTTCTTCATTCAGACAGCTTGACCGAGGGAAATTCTTAAAAAATTCTAGAACACACGTCCATAAAGTAGGGAATTCCACTCATTGTTATGCTCTTTGTTATTATTTCCTCTCTTTTCCTTGTACACAAATACACATAACTTTATTAGCATTAGCACATATCCACATATTCAAGTTATCTGTCAAAATTTTCAATTGCTTAAATGCACAGACTCATATAATATATTGTTTAATGTGATGCAAACTAAAATCACATTGTACACAATTTTTTTCAGGATATGTTAACAACAAGATAGTCTTTAAAATAGCATTGAGATTATTTAAAGTTCATATTGTTTGGGAGAAACCTAAATATTCACCGAAAAATGCCGACTGAAGTGAAGGATCACAAAATACAATGCAAACCTATTCCAATGTTTTGACAAATTACTGAATAAAATGAGGGAGACCAAGTGAAAAGGTGAAACATAGAGGCTGATAGAAGAATTTGTTATGCATATGTCACCATAGTAACTGACCTTCCACAATCCATCACTTGCCAGTATAACAAACTCAATATTCGAGTCTATGGGCACATGTCTTACATCAGGCTCTGAACTTAAATGTGCTTTGAGGCTTTGATCCCCAAAAGCACGTGCAACTGCAAGTTGACCATTAACCCTAGGCACATCTCCTGAAATAAATTGCAGTCTTAGAATCCTCATAATTTAAACAAACCAATAATCCAACAAATGGATAAATGTAAACGCAACCCGGAATAAATATGTTTGGTTATGAACATAAGGAATTTATTTGTTAGATGAAATATATCACCCGGTAGAGTAGTCACGAAGCCACCCTGCTTCTCAATTCTTCTTCGTTCACTATGTGGTTCGTGGTCTACAGTAATTTGATTGGCAGAGCCTCTCTCACACACAATGGCTCTTGAGTCACCAATGTTTGCCACCCATAAGTCTTTGCCATCAATGACTATTGCGGTTACTGCAGTTGAGCCACCTGGCCCTAATTGCATGGAGTTTTCCAAAATAAACTTATCAGTGGTGCGGTAAGCATTCCTTATTGCCATCTCAGGGTCCTTCCAGAATGTTGGCTGGAACACATAGTTAAAAAAGGAAATAAAGATTTAATCATATTTAAAATGAATGAGAGGTTTCCTCAGCAAACACCAGACTGACATCCCTACAGGAGTAGGAGAGAAACACTATTGGATAGAACAACCACTACTGCATAAATAAGGACACACGATTGGCTAAGTTATATTCTCGTTATATTTTAGTACCAGCTTTCAGTTTAAAGACCAAATAAGTTTTTAGATAGATGATCAAATGTAGAAAAATTGCAGACATATATTCTCCAACCAAACAATTAGTACATAACAAAATACTTCCAAGAAAGAAAAATGACTTTGGACTGGAGGGAAAGTGATACCTCGTCAAGTATGTTGTTGAAAAGGTTATCTCTCAAATAGCTAGGGACACGATCTCCTAGGTGACCGTCAAAGATAGCAAATAATCCAAGCACGTGATGCTTCAATCTTATATATTCAGCAACATGGTAGTCCTCCATATCATGGCCAGATTTACCTTCAACTAAGTGGAACCCATGGGCTACTTTGTTAGTCGATGACTTGCTTCTCCCTTTACCAGAATCCGCAGATGAGGATTTAAGGCAACTAGCATTCTGCAATGCCAATAACTTTAGTGATTAATTATCCTGACCCAACGTTCAAAAAACCCAGTGGTTCTTACTAAAATAAGGAAATTCCAGTCTTTTTTAATTAATTTTTTGCTATCACTGTTGACTTCTTTCTTTTTTTTTCTTTTTTTCTTTTTTTTTTTTTTTTTTTTTGGGGGGGGGGGGGGGGGGGTTTATGTTTCTAGTTAAATTTTTTGAAATAGATTGGAATTCATTAAGAACATAAGCTGGCCATTTATGATTATAATTGGGGGACACAATTAAACTTACAAGGCCTTAGTTTCCAGCAATTGAAGTCGAACTAAAATACTACCAGTAAACTATTAGATCGGTTGGTTGGGTTTGCACAAGTGCGGTGTTGTTATAAAAAGCCCTAGGCAAACTTTTTCTCTCTCGAGTAAAAAGCTTCCAAATCTGAGTTTTCCGACAACTCTCGAGAGACACACAATACAAGAAGACTCACAGGCCGCAAATCGTTCGGATGATAGTGGCGGTTTTGCAAAAATCACCGCATGTGGTCCTCACACACCGCTCGCACCTGCGCGTGATCTTCATGTGCCACCCCTTTTGGCAGCTTTTCTCGCCACACGTGCCGGATTACAGGAATCGCCACCATAAGATCTTTCAGATCTAACTTTTGTGGCTGAAAAGAGACAAGCGTGATGCCTTCACGCGCTATTACAGATTCTGAAGTCTACCAGAATTGGTTCAAATTGTAATCCGTCTTTTTTGCATTTATCTTACTACTTTCCTTATTGTTTAGTAAAAACAAGGAGTTCGTCTTTTGGACTTTTGGCTATAGAGGTTGAGTCCTCTCTTTTTACAAAGGGTGAGATTAAGTCTCTGATTAGACAGAGTACTATTTTTTGGACGTTCATATGTAGAGAGTATCACCAGTAATGAAGACCATACCAGTCACAAAAAAAAAAAAAAAATAGTATATTGGTAGAGCTCCAAATGCATTAATTGGTTTACGAGGTAAAGGTTGATATGGAGATATTTCTATGTATATCCGTATATCCGGTCATGAATATAAATTTTTCTGATGAATGAACGAAGAAAGTTTCCTTTTAATAAAAAAAAAAACTACTACGGCCTTCTTAAACAAAAAAATTTACTACCAGTAAATCAGCCAAGAAGTACGGCATGGTTTATGCCGGAAAAGATGATAAGGGGTTGGTGCACGTTTAACAGCCGCAAAAAGTAACAAAAATATTCGGAACTCAAATTGATGAATTGATTACTTAATCAATTAAATTCAAGAATCAGGAAACGGAAGATGAGAGAAAGAAAGACGGACCTTGATTTTTTCAAGGAAGCTGATGCCTTTTCCGGTGTGAGAAGCACCCGCAACTGCCTGCTTACTCATATCTCAAATTCTCAATCATGTATCTCCTTCCTTGGTACCTTAACAAGAAAAAAGAGCCAGAGATTTGTATGATTCTATCTATCTATCAATCAATCTGCCTCCTTTTCTTTCTTCTATATCAATAAAGAGAAATATCTTACTAATAAATCCCCGATTTTGTTGTTGGATCATATAGGAAGAACGTTTACTAATATGGGTCTGGCCGTCACCAGAAGAGAATGGTCGTCGTCTGGTCTGCAGAAACAATATAAAAATTTCAGAAAAAGATTTTGGTACTGTACGTTGATAAATCTGGTGAGTTTCCTATAGCGTGATCACCTGCACCGCGACTAGATAGAAGTCATAGAACCGGTTATGGACAGAAACTTTGACCATGAATATGACAATACGCGTACTGGAATTTTCTATACGGCTCTAGTGGGGACGGGGGTGGCGCTGCTTTTACATTTATTTATTTATTTTTCTAAGCGGCTGCTTTTTTATTTATTGTTGGGAACATCTAAAAAAATGGGAGGGATACCTTTCATTTCCTACAAAGTGAGAGTGGAGACGGGGAAAAGCAAATACAAGGGCTCCATTTTAGGAATATGCGAAATGGAAATGAATAATGAAATGGGTCCCGGTAGCATATTATTGTTCAGTTATAAATTAGAAAAAAAACTTAAAATATAAATATTTTTTTATATTTAGTTCGTCATGGAATAAATTAGCAAATAAAATCCTCTTTTTCATTTGTAAAATGATAGGATTAGTATCTTCTTTTTACTCATTTACTATTTATTTTATATTTATTTTTTTTAATTTTTAATTTTACTTAATAGTTAAAGAAGTGAATATTAGTAAAATTATATATATTTTTAATTTTTTCTTAATAATTAAGGATGTTAAAAAAATATTTAAAAAAATAAAAAAATTGAAATTAATTATAAACAATAAATAAATAAAAATAAGATACTAACCCGTCACAACCTTTTTCATTTTCGTAGAAAAAGTCTGAAGCTGAAAAGTTGAATAGTAACAGTGGAGGGACGAAGACTATGGAGTATGGACCAATTTCCGCGCTGGGTCCAGGTGGGGTTACTCACCTCTTTGTAGTCTTTTGACTCTTTGCTTCCATCCTTTGCTGATGCTCCTCCATGCTTCTTCCTTGAAGCTTCCGACGTTTTGTGACTTTCGTGATCCCACATTCCCAATCTTTAAGGTCCCTTTGGTCTTTGATAGCCTACCGATATTTAGTTTTTTTATACAATTTTTTTTTTTTTTTAAGTTTATGTACTAAATTTTTATCATCCTCAATTAATTGAAAATAGTTATTTAGTTATAGAAAAATTATATAGAGATAGGATAAAGAAAATATTTTGTCATTATGTAAACTAAACTTCTTGATAAGATAAAACTTGTTCATATTGAAATTAAATATCTTGATTTAAATAATAATCAAATTAAATTCTTGACTTAGATAACAATCAAATCAATTTTTTTAATTTTTATTTATTTAAATAATAATAAAATCAAATTATTGATTCAATACATTAAACAACTATACCTTGGTGTTTGGGTGGAAATGGAATAAAGTTTGATGCAAACAAAAAAATAATGATAGATTAAAATTAATTTGATAGCAGTAGAAAGAGAAACATAAAAAGTGTAACAATTATCCTGAAATAAGTCTAAATTTAAGTTGTTTTAGGGTTTATATGTTCGTATTATCGTTTTAAGTTTGGATTGTATATGAGTCAATTTTAAGTCGATTTATTAATTAAGCAGATCGCAAATCTCCGCCATAATCCTCTAATTTTGTATTGGGCCATATCAAGTTTATAATTGACAGTTTATTTGTAGGACGTGACTACCAAATCATCCCTCAAGAGCACGTTCGCCCGAAAGAGGTGAGGTACCAAGTGGGCAAGTCACAAGAAATCAGAGGCGCTCAAAACTAAAAAGCGAGATACCAATTCATGCAGCCTGATATCAAAAGAAGGGGGGGGGGGGGGGGGGGGGGGGGGGGGGGGGGTGGGTGGGTGCAGCTAAGCACCTCCTCGGGCACTAATGATATAATACAGTGGGGAATCAATCTCGCATTAATGAAAGTAAGCCGACTGAAGCACGCACGTATGGGATGAAAGATAATGATAGATTCCTTCTTAACACACTAACAACTCTATCCTCAAATCTATTCGACCTCCTTACTCCTCAGACTCAATCCGGCATAACCAACTAATTCACAGTAAAATGAGCTAGTACAAAAATACATTTAAATCACAAAAGTTATTTAGGAAAATACTTACAACGCTTTATTATAATTTTTGAAGGATCACAGAGGTGCAAGAAGTGATGGCACATCAACATAACAGTACAAAATGCACGGTGGCCGTGGATCTCAAAATATAAGATTTCGAACAGGGACAAACGAAGACTAGAAATTGCTAGGGAAGAGCTTATGAATGTCGGTGAAGCTAATGCTGGTGGTGGTTGGCCGTGGGTGGCGGTGTAGAGGGCGGTTGAAGGCCAAAATGCTCAAAACGGAAATGTTGATGGTGGGGCTTCATCGGTGGCAGATCGAAGTTGGGGATGAGTGGTTTGAGTTGCTAGGAGGTTAAGGAAGATGTGATGAAAAAATAGTAGCCGGATGTGGCGTGAATGCGGTGTGAGAACACAAAGAAGGCCGCAGCTTGATGCCGTGTGTGGAGGAGAATGTCAGCGCAAGAAGGGCTGGAAATCGGAGGGTGAGGTCGCCGGCCGGAGAGGAAGCAAACGGGAGGGGCGATAAGGCACACGGCGACGCATGGCGGTAGTGGCTAGAGGACGACGAAATGGACGGAAGGAGGGAGAGACAACGCGCGGGAGAGAAGAGAGAGAGAGAGAGAGGAGAAAAAGAAATGGGGGGGGGGGGGGAAAAGAAAAGGAGAAGAAAAGAAAAAGAGGAAAAGAAAAAATGAAAAAGAAAAAAAGTGAGGGAAAGAAACGAGGTCCAATCCTCACATCTTGGGTCACAAAAATGATCCAACGAAAATAATTTCAAAACAGCAATTTAAATAAAATAATTTAAACGTAGTGATAAAATGAAAATAAAATAATTAAATCCAACAATAAATTAATTTAAAATAAAGATAAATTTAAATGCATAACAATAATTAATATTAAGGAAGCATATTAAATTAATTTTCACAAATTAAAAATATAAAAATAACCCACTAAAAATAAGATAAATTTAAAATAAGAGAATCAATTTTTAAATTAATAAAAATAATCATTCAATAAAAATACATTAAAATACGAAGTATTACACCACTAGGAGGATCGTAAGCCTATCATTATTCATGTGATGAGTAACAACACATTGATGGTATGCACAGGAGAATAGGAGGCATTAGGGCGGGTTTGATATTTATATTTATATTTAAATATCATAAGGATAATGCTACTGAGACCGACATTTCTAACCGAAAAAGCTGACTGACAAGTGCAAATGTATTTTTTTATTTTATTTTTTTTATTTCAACCACTTTTTATATGTTTTAAAACATTTTAAAAAAATAAAAAAATCAATTCACTAATAATTAATTCCTTAACCATTAAGTCAAAAGGAATAAAAATAAAAAAATAAAAATCACAATCGATTAATTTTATCGGTCTAAATAGCATTTTCCATATCATAAATATAAAATTTTATTTTTAATTTTTTCATTTAATTATTACTTAATTATTACATTTTTTTCAAACTTTCAAATAAAACACAATTCAATTTTCTTTTAAATCTTAAAATACAAATAATATTAAAAAAATTATACTCTAATAATATTTTAATTTTATAATTTTTTTATTTAATTTTCTTTCTCATTTCTTAAAACTCTATAAAACATTTTAACTCAAATCATTTATAACTCATCTCATTTCATATCATCTAATTACAATTTAAATATTTCATTATTATTTATAAATCATCTCAATTCTTTTTATATCAATTTACTATCAAACCGTGCTATGAGCATTAAAGATTGGGTGAGGCTACTACGGAAAGTAAAAAATGAGGGGATACTTGTAAAAGAGTATCCCAGTCCCACTATAAATACAAGAGAAACAAGATGTAAAATATACACTATTCTTTTCTTGTGATTCATATTCAAGATCTGACATAGGCGAAACGTCTCCATTGAGATCACCCGATTCTATGTGGATTTTGCAGGTGCCTAGGAGGTTATCTCGCTATACAATTGCAGTTTGGGAAACTGTTATAACAAATAGTGATAAAAAATTGGGTGAGGCTACTACGCCCCCAGCCTTTACCGCTGGGCGTATCGTTCAATATTTTTTATTTTATTTTATTTTTTTATATTTATTTAATATATTTAAATATTTTTAAAAAATAAAAAAATATATTAATACATTTAAAATTATTTTTTTAATCACTAACTAAAAAAAAAATGACCAGCTGTCAAATAAGACAGTCAAACAATGTGGACAAAATAATGTTTTCCTAAAAAACCATATTATCAATTGGAGAATCCTGGTCCAACCGATAATACCCATCTAGAGTGGCTTGGTATTTTTTTTTTTTTAAAGATTAAAGAAGTATTTTTTTAATGACTTCGTAATTTTTTTTTTTCTTTTTTTTTTTTTTTTTAAATAAAGTGTTCTAAAAAATTGTTAAAAACAAAAAACTTGATAAGGGGTGAGGATTCTCGATGAGTAGGTGCATCATCGTCTTTAAGAGTATTTTCATTGACTTGGTTAAAGTTGAAGAATGACTAAAACTTAGATAATCTGTACCAAAAAGACCTTACATTGGATTGAATATCTATAAAACAATTTAGATTTCTGCTACAGTGATTGGCCAAAGATAAAAAATTACAATTGATTCACTAAACACTAAAATACTAAGTTCTCATTCCAACCACTTGTAGGTGTTTATGCAGGTGTAGACTTTTTATTGACATTTAAACACAGGTGGACTTTTTATTGACATTGAAATAGGTATGCTAATAGATATTTGGTTAGTGAATAAAAAATTTAGATAAGTTTAATCTCAATTTTTGATTATTTGCATTAAATGACATTTGAAAATATGATTTTTTTAATATTAATTTAATTAGAATATAATTATTATTAATATTAAATCAATAGAATTATAAAATGTGATACAATTAAATTAAATACAAAAATGATTAATTTAATAATATTTTATTATTATATAGAGAGTGAATAGCTAATCCAATGTGTGGATTAAATTTAAATAAAATGGACAAATGTAAAAAAATATGATATTGACTAAATTTTAAAGATGCATTTGATCAAACCGATAACTAATGAGGATGCTCTTATCAATATTGAGTATTGGGCTCAGATCACATCAAGGAGCTTGAATTGTATATGAATCAATCGTAACCTGATTTGATCTATTTCTAATTTCGTGCATGGGTTTTTCCAAAAATAATCAAATCCAAAGTAATGCAAATGTATTTGTTCAGGTTTTGGCGGGTTATGGGCAAATGCCTTCATTCCCAAGGATAATTTTTCATGCAGCTTTTCTGAGTAGATAAAGGGACTATCCAGAAATCTTCGTCATTTTACTCTCTCGATTGAGCTGGAAATCCTCCCCCACGTGTTTATGGGTCCAAGGATTAGCGGCACAAAATGTTCAGCAGAGTACTCTCAGTGATCCCTTGATATATGGTTCCCATCTTGTTTGCTGTGAATAATTCTACTTGCAAATAACTTGTTTGCTGTGAATAATTTTACTTGCAAATTAACATGACAGTGTCATGCTGAACTACCGGGTCAACCACTAGTGCCAGTAAAAATAAAAATTACCTAAACACGACTTCAAAAAGAACTTTAATAACTAAACAAATCGAGAAATCCCTAAGGTACTACTTTTTTACTAATGCTTCTAGGATCAGCAATATAATACAACTGCAAACACCAAAGCCTTCATTAAGAAGGAAATATCATTTGTCTCCCTCCTCTTTCCACCAAAACACAGCGAGAGGAAATATATTTTTTGTAGGAGCATATCAAGTTTTCAATATAGGGAAAAAAAGTCAGCTGAACAATGAGACGATCTGCCTTTTTATTTGCAATAACCAAGAATCATTTCAAAAAATAACTTGACAGTGACTGAAAACAAAACTATGACAGGAGAGCTTTCAATTGTGCCCTGAAAAGATCACCAAGAGCTCCACGAACATCCATCTGTAAAAATAATCGATATCATTAGTCTATAGAAAAATCAATAATGCTAGATACAGTCTTAGGGTGAACAAGCCTCATGCACTCCCTTTGAAAAAAAATGGGGATTTACCATTAAAAAAAATGATTCTCATGTTGGTCTCGGATTTATCCACTTTTTTTTAAGAGAACGTGCGGGGCTTATACATCATAGGATTTCAAATATCATTTCTTAGTCAGTAATACCAATACTATTTGAGTGAGTTGTAACCTTTTTTTATTACTTATTTGGCAGCTTAATCTCAGAGAAATCCGGTCTTACAAAGACTATAAAAAATATATAAAACCTGACACTATACTAAAATTAAGCACATAACCTTACACTATAGGCGCATTCAACTACAGACAAGAATGAATTTTCGTGCGTGATTGGAGGAATAAAACATCACTTAAAGTGAGACTCTGGTTGTCATAATGAATAACGAAGCTTAGAAGGGAAGTAACTGAGAATCTGGAATGTCATTCAGTCTTTCCCAACCGCTATGTGATGTCAGTCATTTTTTTAAGTGAGAAAAATACAATATGCACTTAAAAACTACGACCCCTTTTGCAATGTGGTACCCGGATATCACTTTTGATATTTTTCACCCTCAAACTATCACTTTTCATCAACTATCCCCCTTTGTCCAATTTATGACCGTTAGGACAGATTAATAATCACATTCTAGGCAGTAAGTTGCACAATATCATTCTAGAATTTCAGGTTTGGAACAAAATAAGAATGGGATTAATAATCCATCCTAATGTTCATAAATATGCCAAAAGCAATAGTTGGGGGTACTGCATTGCAAAAGGGATGACAGTTTCGGGGTGCAAACTGGATTTTCTCCTTTTAAAGCTTTGATGCCAAGAAAGACCTAGATAAATCTGTCCCACATCAATTACTAAGGCCATGTGATTCTCAACTTGATTTTTAAAGTCGAAATGGGAATCCTAGCTTTTAAAAATGAAGCGAGAAGATAGTCGATCTTCTTCGTCGAACCCTACTCCCTACCTTAGGAAATCACTCAATTGAAAATCAATACGGAAAGATGGCAATAAAGAAACAAATAAAGAAAGATCGCAGAAAAACAATAAAGAGGGGTTTGCCCCCTATACTAGCTTCCCCAGCGCTGCATAGGCAGCATGTACCTTGTTTGCTCCCTAAATAGTTTGCTTCACTGACCATTCCGCAGTTGTTGAGTATGCATGCTTTTAAAGGAGTGATTTAAACTCCTAAGGATTGGCTCAAGTAGTAAGGGCTTTGGTTTTGGGGTAAGCTCCCTCCAGGTTTAAGGTTTGAACCCTCGCGATGCAAACAATTTCTTGGGGCTATGTCCTATCAGTGAAAGCCAATGATTTGCTTGATCTGTGATGAGACATCTCGCACAGGTCCGGGGTCTAACCGTCTAAATGAGTAAGACACATGTTACATTTGCAATGTCTTTAGGATTCCTTGTTATAAAAAAAGGAGACTTGTAAAAGAAAAGCTTTTAAACTAGGGTAGGTGGTTGGGAAGGAACTAAGGAATTAAGATATAAAATTCTGGAAAGCTTTTCCTACATCAATTACCAAACAAAATGGGCTGCAAGTATGTTACGTATCCCTAAGTGGTTCAAAGTAAAACCCCATTGGGGCCAATTGACACACTGATACTTCTACAAGCCCCATGCCAACTGGCATTTGGACCAATTGTATATCTCACATGGCATAAGGATCAAGCTCGCTCTCTCAACCCCACCCCATTGCCAGCCTTCATGGGCTGGCGAGGATAGTTTGAGGGCTACAGCAATAGCTTGCCATGGGAGATTCACTGCATAGATAACTATGGAATATAAGTTCTCACTAAAAACATAGAACAAGTTTCAGACCAATCTAACCTTCCTACATGGACCGGGAGAGTTGAAAAAACGAAAATTCCTTTTTTAGTATATGCATGCAGGTTTTACCAAACAAAATATAAGTTCTAACTGTTTTGTGATGTGATATAAGTTGTCCCACATTATTATCCTTACCTATAAAAAAAAAATATAAGTTGTCCCACATTCTATCAATAAAAAAAGATTTCTACAGAAGATAGAATGAGAAGGACGGTCCAAATGGTAAATGCAGACATGGTAAACCCAAATCTGATAAGCAATGAGAGAGCCCATGAGCAAGTTGCAAACAAAAGAATTATATTATAATTAAATGAGTAATGGCATCACAGGCAGTTATTTACATAATGACACAGAAGTGATGGCTCTTCTCCACATTTTGTTTTCAGTAAACATGAGAGACTGAGATGCCCTGTACAAATACATTATAGACTGATGTACTTATGAACACATCGTCTTAGCTGTAGTCAGAAACTACCATCACCTAAAAGAAAAATAAATCCGTCTGTGGGACCCCAGGCAAAAGAAGAGGCCAACTGAAACCACCTAAGAAACCATGGTAATGGCAGACTGGACTTAACACCATAATATCAACTCAGGGACTAACTGATAAAGCAATTGTCCACGTGTGTCTGTGTGTGTTAAGGTGGGTAAACACCCCTTTAAGATAAAGGTTTATTTATTTTCCAAGCATTATTAGATGTATCTCTAGTATGCTTCCAGTGAGTTGGATTGCACCACTTTTTGAGCTTCAATGAAATTTCACTTATAAAAAAAAAAAAAAAAAAAACAGGTTGAATCAACAAAATGCTAAGAAATCAACTTTAAGCATAGTTTCAAGATGCTGCTGAGGTGATACAAACCACCATTTGCACAATCCCTTTTTAGAATTTCATGTTTGATACAAAATAAGAACTGACTAGTTCAGTGACAGAAAAGAACCTAACAATCTGGCTAATTTAATAGAAATAACATCGCACAGTTTCGTCCATGTCATTTAGAAATAGATAAAACATCTTTTACGTGGATCAAGCCAGATACAAGATAAAATTATTGCTTTTACTTTCTTTTGGTGGGGTGGGGGCATGGCTGCTCTTGGGGGGTGGGGGGTTTCTTATGCTATAGCAATTGCCATACAAGGCATATTCATGCAACAAACTAATTTGACACTTGAACATTGAGCTCAAGGACAGACAAAGACTATGAAAGATTAAGGGCTAATAAAGAACTTCTGCAAGGGCAGAGATATTGCCACAAATCTATAGGTGCTTTTTCTAAAAGAATAAACTAAAATAAAAAGATCAGAAAGCAGGAAATTACCTGGTCACAGCATACAAGTTTTGTAAGCAAAGGATAGAAGTCTCGCACGTGTCTTTGAAATATCTGACTGTTCATAAAGCACATGCCTTTAATAACCTGAAAGATCAAGTATTGGAGAAAGAAGAAGCTAGGTTATCACTACAACTTATAAAAGTGAATGAGAAAAACACTCAAGGCTTTAATTAGATTTGTAACTTGGTCCCTTAGCTCTCATTGGATGTTGGAAGCTCCCTAGTCAGAGAAAATGATGGTCCCTATTCATTTGATGACGTGGATCATCACCAAGGCAAGGCTCTTAGGACCTACCCGTAAAATCCCAGATACATGACCCCACACGCTAGAATGGTGTATCATGTAATTTATGGGGAACTCCTAATGTGGGATTCAACCCAGGATGTCTTGAGTTCAAGGCCTTCTTAATGCAAATTTTGACAGTTTTATTGCCAGGTAAAAATGGCTGCCAAACATCTGGGCCAATCCATTTCTGACAACAAAGTGGTCTGATGGCTCTAAACGGACTATAATTGATGCCAGCAGAGAGTTCAACCAGTCCAACAAGCTGGCCTGGTCCTGCTTTTAGAATGCTGTATGTGCAGAGACTCACTGTAGGGTTGTATTCTCCAACAAGAGAATGGAATGACGTTGCACATTATAAGAGGTGCGAGGAAGTAAAAGTGCTTTACAAATCAGGCATGCAGTTTGCACAATATCCTTGTAAGCAAGTGTATGTATTATCCTATATGCAAAATGTTTCCAATAATACTCAGCAGCAAAAGTGTTGGCATTAAATAAATCATCATAAAAAATCCAATATCTCTCAACATGCCCTACTTTCACTATTTTTAGAAACAATGATTTATATACCTTAACAATAATTGGAGAACGTAACTCCAACACACAATGAATGTCCATATTAGTAGTTTCCCCAACACTGGACTGCAGATCAGATGCCTCCCTGAGTACCTGTTCACAGAAAGATACCAATTTCTCCTCAGCTACTCTTGCAAGTTTTTCTTCTGTACTAGATTTGTTAGTTGAAGCAGTATCAACATCCACAGGACTATTAGGATATCTCTCTTCATTCATATCATCTCCTGAAGTTGCTTTCTGTAAGATGTCCAGATATATGCAAGTTCCCGCTAATTCCTGGCGCAGAAGATTCAAAGGTGGCCTGTTCAAAAATGAAATAATAATGACAAAAAGTTCTTCTATTTCAAGGATAAGAAATTCTTTAGGCAACTGGTGAAGGAGAAGAAAAACGAATCTGAATACCAAAGGTCAGTATTTTGGTGCATCCGCGTTCTGAGGTTGGTATATGAATTATAAGAAGCAGCAAACTCCAACAAAGGTAGCAATATGTCCATTATAACAATCTTTTGTGGTGCTTTCAACTTGCTCCAGTATTTCTTCTACAAATTGACAGGAAAACAATTTTCAGATACCTTCCCAACAATTAAATGATACATTAGTCAAATCTATCTCTCTCTCTCCCTCTCTCTTCATGCAGGGTGCACGGTTTATTTGTAATGTCCACTCACCCCGCTTTAACAACCCAAGGAAGGAACAAGCCACATCTGCCCTATACTCCAAAAGAACTAGTCAATAGTATAATTGGAGCCCCTTGAAATCACTATAAAGAGCAAGAACTTTCCTCTCCAAGTAATATGGGATCTCATCACCACCTATACTCACTCAATATGGGATATCATAACCTCCCCCGCTTAAATTATCGACTTCCTCATCAGGGCATTCTATTCTAGGTAGCACAGCTCAAAGTTCCACACTTATGGTTGAGATTATCTCTGATACCATCTGTAACAATCCTATGCCCAAGCTAGATTAGACCCATACTCCAAAAAGGACTATTCAATGGTACAATTGGGGTCCTAGGAATCATTATGAAAAGCAAGACTTCTCCCCTGCAAGCAATGTGGGATCCCATTTTCCACCTATACTAGCTCAATGTGGGTATCAACCGCTGCAGACCCCCACCCCCCCCAACCCAACAACAAGCTCCAAAAAAAAGGAAAAAACAAGTTCTCACCCACTCGTGCACAGGGTGGACCATTACATTCTCCATCACTACCTTTTCTACCCAGGCCTCACCTACTAAATAGGTCACGGAGAAATGGATATGGCAATAGGCCCAAGCTATTTGGAGAACTAAATCTGTCCAACCATGCGGCATTCCAACTGTATTCTCCTAATAAATTAACTCAAAAGTTCATTCTGTTGGATTTCAGGTGGATCTATAATAATTAAGAAAAAAGGCATTCATTAAGGGGAGGGTTATGTCTAATGAAAATATACAAGAATCAGAACTAAACCTGGATACTATCAATTGCTCCAAGCAGCAGTAATTGAGTGATGCACTTTCCTCGCACAGTTCCCAACAGCGGACTTTCTACCTCATCTTTAACATCGGACTCCATGGCGTCAGGGACCTAGAGTGGCAGGAGATCAAGAAACGAAACAAATATAAACAAAAAAAAAGCGTGTGGATCCAGATATATTAAAAGAAGGAAAAAGGGGAAGTATTAAGTATTGAAGTTTCCCTCGATCATCCTTAGGTGGGTTTACAAAGAAGGATATGCAAATAAAATGGGAATACTGTACAAAGGCTAATGTACAGAGAACTTTTTTTTTTTCTTTTTTATAGGTAAAGATTATATTAATAAGAATAGGCATAGTCCAAGTATACAGTGAGTATACAAGAGGTAACACCTAGTTAGGAGGACATAAAACCTTAAGTTTAGCAAACCTTTTAACCCCAACAGTCTGACCAGTTAATGAAGAAATCAAAATTCCTCAACTATGTAGCACTACTTGTATTCAAACTCTCATATCTAATTCAATCTGCAAACCTAAGACCTGGGATCATTGAGATTGCTTTTGATAGGGTGCAACAATGGGTTAAGATTTTAATCTGTGCTTGCATTGAGCTGGAATAATGGAAAGGACATTTAGAAACCACAGAGCTGCTTGATTCAAAATGCAGTTTTTGACATTCTAGACTAAATTTTTAGGGAACTAGCTTCTTTCTCCAAAATGAAAATTGTTACTGAAACATTTCATCAATAACCCCCTGTACTTCGGTCAGGTTGAGATTCAGCATCTATGCTTTTTTTAGAAATAACCACCTGTGCTATGACAAATTGGATCAGCCTCCTGTTACAAATTTCATCGATCCTAATTAACAGAAAACACTTGGCAATCCATAAGACCTCGAAGTTAAGAAAAAACATGTGGAGCCTGTAAGACTGCCACATTGATTTGAAAAATTAAATTAAATTAAAATTAAATCATAAAATTATATTTACTAAAAAAAATTAATAAACCAAAAACAAAAAAAGTTGTCGAATGCTCTCCCCACTAGGCCACCAGGTGGTGGCCAGAAACAGAGAGGGGGAGAGAGAGAGAGAGAGAGAGAGAGAGAGAGAGAGAGAGAGCAAACATACTGGTATTCCATACCTACATGTAGCTGTAAAAAGTAAATTACAAATCTTAAATTCACAATTTACGTCAAGCAAACCACAAGCATTATATGTCTAGTTAAGTGGTCATGTCGATATATGAATTTGAAATCAAATTTTACAGAAGGTAAGCAACATCAAAGTAACATACAAACTATAAAAGAAAAGAAAGATATTGCTAATTATTTTTTGGTAAGAATAAATATCATTAAATTGCCAAGGAAAAGTTAGTTGTCTTTGAAATATCTTAGAATATTACTTTTTTCATGGTCATTGTCAAGCAGTATAACTTCTCTATTCAGAAAACCACCTCGGTGAAAATATGCACTTTTCCTGAAGTTCCACCGAACAAACACCTCCACTCCAACAAAACCTTAACAAAAAACTATATACAACAGCCAGATCTGAAATTGACCACTTTCTTAGCAGGTAAAGTGAGATCAAGTTAAAGCAGGTCTGCCTGTCTTGGAACTTCTTTTTTGGCACAAATGAACTGCAGATAATTCCTCAATATCACAATTGTTCAGGAAAAAAAAAAAAAACCCATGGAAAGTTTAGCATTCAATTGAAGTATGATAGTCAAGAAATTTAAATTGAAGGCAATAACAATACAGCTAGAAAGGCATATTAACTGGTTGTGAATCTATGTGGCACATCTAAAGAAGATTTTTTTTGTTTTAATCTTTTCCTGACTGTCTAAAGCAGATACCGCATGGCCCTTGGGACATGATTATTGACAAGTAAGATACCTGGACTGGAGAAGATGGCACGGAAGCATCTGAAGCAGGGCTTTTAGATTTAGAAGTAAGATTTCTGAGAAAGAGATTGTCCATCATATTTCCCATAATCCTTTGGCCAATTGTCTGACTCCGTTGGAGGCCTCCATCAGCAGTTTTCAAAGCTCTTCCCGACGGTGATGGAAGCCCTTAAAAAATAAACATTCAATTTTCCTGAGTTTCCATTGAATACATTCTCCAATATTTATTTTATTATTTCACATTGACAACTATAAAGGTAAAGGTAGCGCAAATTTAACCCTTCAATCATAATAAGTTATCAGTGGGAAAAATATTTATAAGATAATTGTTTCAATCTGTTGGATCGCAGATTTTAAGTTATCTGAATGCTAATAACAAGCCTTACTATAAATATGCATTTCCCATAAATGTTTCAACAGCTAACCTTCAGATCCTTCCACATTAACTTGTGAACCTGATTCTCGATAGTGATCTAGGGGGACTGCTGCATTAGGGTTCCTTGCAGTGCCATCAGGACCATTACTTAGGGATGGCAACAGAGATCCCTTTCCATTATCCCTGACATCAAAATGATGGCCATCCACTTCTTCGTTGTCAAAAGACTTCAAGGAAGCACTATCAAAACCTAAAGCATTGAGCAGCTCAAGTGGTTGTGTTGTGTATGAAGCATCTCTGGTGGTCAAAACAAAAGAACGTTAGTAATGGAATATAACAAAATATTTTCAGGAAGCATGAGATGTAAACCTTATGCTTTTCAGCAGCATATCCCAGTCACTTTCACTGAATTGGTGTCCTCCAACTTCTATAAGATGCACCAGTGCACCCAGAGATATTGAAACCACTGATTGGTCGGTCTGTTTGGCGCAATCCAACAGCAAACTCAATAATGGTGGAAGCATAAAACATACCTCCTGCACAAAAGAAGATAAATTTGCCATCACAAATAAGTTCTTAAAAAATAATTAAAACCAGATCATCTCACAGCCTTTAAATGATGGGTGCTCAATACAAAAACTACTACACTCAATATACATTGTCAGACGTGACTTGTTTCAATAGAAAACCTTATTTCGAAATAGTTTTCAATAAGCTCACCACCAGAGATATATACATTCACGCTATTGGCAGTAACAATCAATAATGCTACACCCAAAAAAACAATTACATCCATTAATATGTAAATGAGATTAACACATCTCTTCTAAACATTCAAGTAATAATCATTTTGTCTGTAATCATTTTGTCTGTGTGTGCAGCAAACCAATATTCAGTATAACATAATGTCATGGTCTACAACGTAGTATATTCCAAGGCATACATTTTCTTCTTCCTTCCTCCTGTTAACTATGCGCCAAAACCAACTTCAAGAATAACAGAACATTTTTTTTTTTTTTAATTCAATCAACGTATCAAGTTTAACAACTGCTTATCTCTATTAAATCTCAGCATCAGCATCAACATATCCCTCTCTTGACTAATTGGTACTAAGAGGGAGTACTATTTAAAACAACCAATATCAAGTACCTTGTAGAAAATGTTGAAAAGGTTGCACAGCAATTGAAGTGAGTGGATGCTGGTTTCACGAAGTGACTCATCATCAGAATAAATTAAGCTTTCCTTTCCAGCATGTCTTACATGATCAAAAATAGGAAACAAGACTCGATGGAAGATGCTCTCCCAAAATGATGAAGAGAATTTGCTCCCTCTCTCGTTCAGTAAATCAAACAAAACTTCTAGTGCGCAGCTTCTGACCTCTGGCCTTGGGTCTGATGTGAGATCAGATAATCCAGCCAACATCGGGAACCAATAATGCTCAGTCACATCAAAGGTTGCATCCACATTACTGCCAATGGGTTTTAGTGCACCTCCAGGTATGAGGCCCTAAAATTGACAAACAAACAGGCACCAAGACATTCGGTCACAAATCAAAGTAACCCCTTCTCTGTGGAAGATAAACAAACCCCCAACATACTGTTTGAAGCAAACACGAGACCACAGCAACTAGAGATGCGGCTAGAATACCCAGATAATAAAAATAAAACACGTACAGTACAAACTCTAGAGGCCATAACAGAGCTCCATGCCTATAACAGAAATCAGAATGATGTTTTTCATATTGATATTGCATTTGTCATCCCTCACATGATGCTAGTGCATTCAAGGAAGAAGTGGATATGTAGACGCATAGATTTTACTGACAAGGAAATATTTTGCATTGAAAGATCTGAAGCAGTTGATAAATCACAAGAATATGATGAACCCATAACAATTGCAGAGTGTAATTCGTGCTACTCGCATGTCTCATTTTGACACGTATGGTTTACCATCTCCACATGTCCTCCTTCCAATAGTCTTTTAAAGCATATTGAGAAGGAGATAGCATGTACAGATAGAAATCAAGTGAAATTACAACTACTGACTAAAAAAATAAAAACAAATAAGGATCAAAGCGTTTAACACTGAATTCATCCTAGTGGTCATAAGCTAAAATTACAACTCCACAAAGGACACTGCTCAACCCTGTTTAAGGCCATACTTTCTGCCATGTCTTTTCTAAGCCAACCTTTCTCATTACTTCTACCCATTATTGTAACAACATAGCCCTTTATCAAGTTTGACACTGGTGATGAGAATTTCTTAAGAAAATACAGTACATAACTTCCTTTCTTGTTCTGTTTTATCTTCTTCGCCATTCAACTCAGTTTTTTGTTTGAGTATGTCCTAGATGTCTCCAATACATATCAATGTCATGCCATTTCGCATCGACATCGATAATGACGGGCAAGTGTCAAGTTCACCAAAACTTTGCTCACCAAACTTTTCTTCTTCCTCTTTATATCTCTGTTCTTTTTTGCTTTAAATTATTATTTTCTTTTTCTGGAGAAGAAAGATAGAATCTGATAATTGAAGTTCACCAACTTCAATAATGGCATGAATCATTAAGGATATGCAACCATCTGTACCCAAGGAAAGGAACTGAATTCAAGTGGGATCATTATATGGTTTGGCCATACAAGCTGCTACAGGCAGAACTTAAATCCAATATTTTTTTCCATCTCCATGGATTAATAGAAGTGATATGCTCAATGAAACGGCAGACTAGATAACAAACCTCTGCCAGACGATCCTCACATATACGTAGGAGTGCAATAGCCTTCAAGCTTATACGGTGCGAACTTTTATTATTGGCAAACCTGATAAGACAGTTGACGCAGTCCATAAAACAATCTCCAACTACTTGATCAAAGTGTTCCAAGATAACTGCAAATGTGCTTAGTGTTAGATATACTGAAGTTTCCAATAAGAAGGATAACTTTTTTTTATAAGTAAAAGAAATTTTATTGATACGAAAATAGACATAGCCCAAGTACACAGAAAGTACACAAGAGAATGCACCTAATTAGGATCTAGAAATAGATACAAGGAAATCATGAAAATTGGGACCATTAAAATCTACAGCTATGGCCCACATACATAAGGTCTTAAAGAAGAAACTTTTAAGTTCTTCCAAAGAGCACTCACAATCCTCGAAGTTCCGATGATTATTTTCCCTCCAAATGCAACACAGTAAGCAAATAACACAACTACAATATGGGGGATGATGCCCTTTAGAGTTCTCCAACTAGCTAGAAGATCAACCACCTTCCTAGGCACATCCCATATTAACTCTGCTGAAAAAATCATTCCATAAGGCCCTAGCAAACTCACAATGGAGAAATAAGTGATCTGCTGTTTCACACTGTTTCACCTTATGAAGGCGCCTTACTTCTCCAAATACTCTTCCAAGGGAAGTAATTGTCATCCTCAGCAGTAAGAGCCTAATAGAGTAAGCGTACAAAGGATAGAAAAGAGTCCAAACAATCTTGTCCATCTCTTCACTACTGACTTCAAAGGAATACAACAAATTGAAAAAGTCTACAAGTAAACCAACCTCCCAATCATGTGCCTCCCTAATAAAGCACATTCCACTATTATGAGCCAGAAACAATCTCTCTTAATTTGATGAACCCAGGCCTCCTGCTCCCGTGCAATTATGAAAACTGTAGGATAGGCATCCTTGAGGGCCCTATCCCCCACTCATGCTAGAAACTAATCCTGGAGCCATCCCCCACCACCAATCTGTTATGGCTAGAAAAAGACCCTCAACCTCTCCGGGTATTTTTCCATAACCCCACTCTGTGTGCCCCCCAAACTTTATTAGAACACCATCCCCCCCTAGCACCCCCATACTTATGATCTCTCACAACCTTCCATAAGGCTTCATTCTCATAATTTAGCACCACAACCATTTCCCTAGAAGAGCCTTATTGAATGCATTCAAGTTGTGAATCCCCAACCCGCCACCAATAACCGGAGAAAACACCTTGTCCCAACTCACAAGATGAAAATTAAACTCCTCAACTATCCCACTCCACAAAAATCCAAGCTGGAGCTTCTAAATCCGAGAAGCATCACCAGAAAGAAGACGAAATAAGAATAAGACATATGTGGGTAGGTTTAAAAGTGTGCTCTTTATTAGGGTAATCCTACTCCCATTTGACCAGTACATTCTTTTCCACCCGGCTAGCCTACGCTCAATCTTCACCAACACCACGTCCCAAATGGGGTTTTCCTTGAATGTAGGATAACATCAATATAAAATGGCAAGTACTACTGCAGGAAGAAAACAAAGAAAGCTTGTTCTTACCCTGTTCAACATTTTCAAATGCTCTTTCAAGAATTGATTCCAATTCATCATCTGCAGCAGCTGTGAAAATCATAAAGACACTTCGCCATCCAGACTTTATGCTGCCAACTTTAGACTTTATCATCTGCAGTAGACACCAAAAAAGTACTTCTAACAAAACTGCCCAAAGGCATGGTAAATATTGACAGTTAAGACTTCGATTTACAATGCATCAAGGAAAGCTAACCAAGTAGACATACTTGAACAATGCAGTCAACGATTAGGCTTCTTATGGACTCGCTTCGAGTATTTCGCATAAGGACAACAAATGGTTTCAAAATATCGTTCTGGAAAGTGAAATTGGCAAGTTCAGCACGCTCCAAATACTTCATACCAAGTTGCCTTAAAGAGTCTATGGCATACATAGCAATTTTCTCATCATGATGGCTCCCAGCTGAAATAAAGTGATTTGCTAAAACAGACCATATTCTAGCCCAGACCTGGAAGAGATATCAGACGAAAGTTTTAGGTTGTACTTCACTAATACACTTTTTTTGATAAGAAAAAAGAATTTATTAATCCACAAAATTAAGCAAAGCCTAAGTACACAAAAAGCATACAAGAGATGAACCTAATTACAAGCTAAGAGCTGTGAAAAACAGCATAAAAGTCATTAAAACTAATCCCATTCAATACAATAGCTGAAGCCCAAAGTAACAATGTATGAAAGAAAAAAGGAAAATGATAGAGATCCCGCAGGGGGATCCTATTCAATTTTCCCGCTTGCTTTTTTCTTTTTCTTTTTTAGTTTTTACTTAGTGATTAAGAAAATATTGTTTAATAATATTGTGAATTTTTTCTTTTTTTAAAAATATTTAAAAGTGTTAAAAAATGATGTGAAAAAAAAACTGAATAAAAAAAAAAAAAGCGGGAAAATTGAACCTATTTTCAAGCATACTTGTTAGACGGAGATCGATGTCAAAGACGGAGATCGAAGCCGAGATTGCTTGTTCCGGATATACGAGGGGCCAGTGAGTCATTAAAAACAAACAGAACCCATTACCTGGACTAGGGGACCTGGTGGGTGGGCCTCTGGCCAACGACGTACCCGAGTTGACGTCGTCGGTGGTGTTAGAAGCCCAAAATGTCCATTTCGAACGTACGAAGGGTTCCCGAATAGAGGAAGAGGGACAAAGTGAGCTAGCGACCTTCTCTGACACAGTAGAAAGTCCTATACCTGTTGTGCTTGCACCAGAGCTTCTAATGGACACTGAGATGCTGATGGGGGATGGTTTTGAGGATGACAACCAAACCGATGCTAGCATATTGGTTATATTCAGAGTTTCTGAACACAATAATAACGATGGGGAGTTCCAGTTGGTGGAGGTAGCAGCAGGTAGGAATATGGGAGCTGATGATCATTGGGTTAAGCCTACTCCATTGAATTTAATGTCCCCACTGAAAGAACAAATAGCATCAAATTGGGTTTTACTTAAAGCCAAGGAGATTCAGTTGTGTGTTGGGCTCCCATGTTTCGATTATGAAGATCAGTTCTTGGCCTTGTTGCCATCCAAGCTGGGTAGTCCAATGCAATGATGAAGAGCCATTCAGCCAATAAAAGGGAAAGGGAATTAAAGCGACTTACTTGTTTGGTAAATTATGAAGGAAGTGTGAGTTGTGGTGGGACGAAGGGTAGGGCAAAATTGGCAATTTCATGAAGTTCAAAATAGTCTCGTGGAATGAAAGGGGGTTGAACAAATTAGAAAAGCGCACCAAAGTACGAAATCAGCTTCGTAGTTGAAGAGTGGATGTTGTATGTTTACAAGAGACAAAGCTGGAACTCATCTCCCATAACATCATACGGAGTTTGTGGAATTGTTGTCATGTGGGGTGGTCGTATTTGCCATCTAAGGGGGCTTCGAGAAGCATCTTGGTAATGTGGGATAAAAGGGTGGTGGAAAAAATGGATGAGTGTGTGGGGGATTATTCTGTGGCTACTTCTTTCACGAATGTGGAAGATAGGTATCAATTGTCATTTGTCGGTGTTTATGGTCCCAATACCAATATTGAGAGAAGAGGCATGTGGGATGAATTGGCTGGTCTTTGTAGCTTATGGAGCCTCCCTTGGTGCATTGGGGAAGATTTTAACGTCACTCGCTTCCCAAGTAAACGAATGGGAGGTCCTAGCTCTAGCTTAGCAATGACGGATATATCAGACTTCATTTATGAGCAAGATCATTTGGATGTTCCTCTAGTGGGTGGAACATTCACATGGTCCATTAATAAAGAACATCCAATTTGGTCAAGACTTGATAGATTCCTCATTTCGCCTGATCGGGAAGCACATTTTCCGAATCTAATCCAAAAACGGCTTCCAAGGTTATGTTTGGACCACTTCCCCATTCTCATTGATTGTGGAGGCATACAGGGAGATAAAATATATTTCAAGTTTGAGAACATGTGGCTGAAATCTGAAGGCTTCGTTGAGTGAGTTAGACAATGGTGGTCGTCCTATCTCGTACAAGGCAACCTGAGTTATGTGCTGGCTTGTAAGTTAAAGGCTCTCAAGGAGGACTTGAAGAAGTGGAATGAGCAAATGTTTGGGAATGTGGAACACCGAAAGAAGTCCCTCCTTGATGAATTACAGGGTTTGGAGGATGTGGAGGAGGAGAGGGGGCTTTTAGAAGAAGAAAAGGTTCGTAAAAAGCAAGTCACCTTGGATATTGAAAGGATGCTTTAATGGAAGAGATCTCATGGAGACAACAAACGAGGGCTTTATGGCTAAAAGAAGGGGATAAATGTACCAAGTTCTTTCGTCACATGGCTAATTCGCATAGAAGACACAATATCATTGAGTCCATATTGGTAGATGGGAGGATTACATTGAATCTGTCTGAGATCACATATCATATTACTAACTACTATGCACAACTACTTTCGGAACAATTTTCTTGGAGATCTTGTTTGGATGGCCTTGTTTTTTAGTCGATCGATCAGCAAGAAGCAGGTTGGCTAGAGAGGCCTTTCGAGGAGGTGGAAATTTGCAAGGTGGTAAGAAGTATGGCCGGTGACAAAACTTCGGGTCCTAATGGGTTCACTATGGCCTTTTTTAAGGCATGTTGGGAGGTAGTTAAAGACGACATCATGAGTTTCTTCCAATAGTTTCATGAACGAGGTATTTTTGAAAAAAATGCTTAATGCTACTTTCATTACTCTTATCCCAAAGAAGCCTGGAGTGGTGGAGATTAAGAACTTTTGTCCTATCAGCAGTGAGTGAAATGTACAAAATCCTTTTGAAGGTATTGGCTATCCAATTGAGTACGATATTGGAGAAGATCATATCCAAACCCCAAAATGAATTCATCCGAGGTCAGAAAATCCTTGACTTGGTTCTCATTGCCAATGAATGCTTGGAGTGTCGCATCAAGTCGGGTGAACCTGGGTTATTATGCAAACTTGACATGGAGAAGACATGATAGTGTAAACTGGAATTTTTTGTTACACATGCTCAAGAGGTGTGGACTTGGAGCGAGACGGTGCTCTTGGATCAAATTTTACATCTCCACCGTACGTTTCTCTATCTTGGTGAATGGTTCCCCAATGGGTTTCTTTGGAAGTTCAAGGGTTTGAGGCAAGGTGATCCCCTATCTCCATTACTCTTTGTTTTCTGAAAGCTTTTAGTAAAATGATCGCAGGTCTTGTGGAAGGTGGATTTTTATCTGGATTTGTCGTAAGGGAGGCAAGATTCGGCACACTTGAGATGACTCACATCTTATTTGTAGATGATACTCGTCTTTTGTGGGGCTAGTCAGAATCATATTCAAGCCTTGCGAGCTCTTCTACTTTGCTTTGAAGTGGCTTCGGATTTGAAAGTGAATCTTGCAAAGTCAGAATTAATTCTGGTGAGAAATGTTCCAAGTATTTGGAGCTTGGCCAATATGTTGGGATGTAAAGTCTCCACCTTACCAATGAAGTATCTTGGTCTTCCATTGGGTGTATCCTTTAAATCGTTATCTATTTGGGATGGAGTGTTGGAAAAAATGGTGTAAACTGGCGAGTTGGATCTCTCCGGGCCTTTGGATGTTTATGCTACGCCCACATCTCGAAGTCCATTCATCACAAATTAGAGGATGTATTTGTCCAAAGGTGGTAAGAGTTACGTTGATAAAAAGTACTCTATCCAATCTCCCGACTTACTTCTTATCTTTATTTCCAAAACCATGCAAAGTGGCTCCCCAGATAGAGAAATTGCAAAGAGACTTCCTATGGGTTGGGGGGGGGGGGGGGAATAGACGAAGAATTCAAGTTTCATTTGGTGAATTGGATTACGGTTTGTACCCCTATATGAGAAGGTGGGTTGGGAATTCGAAATTTGTTGGTTTTCAACTAGGCTTTATTGGGTAAATGGTTGTGGAGATACCACGAAGAGAGGGTTGCTTTATGGAGGGTGATTATAGAGTTGAAATATGGTGGACTGTGGGGAGGATGGTGCTCGAATGAGGTGAGTGGATCATATGGGGTGGGGCTTTGGAAACAAATAAGAAGAGGTTGGACCAATCTTAATCGATACACACGTTTTGTAGTTGGGGACGGTTCCAGAATTAAATTCTGGAATGACTTATGGTGTGGAGATCGAATCCTCAAAGAAGTCTACCCAACACTATACGACATCGCCTGAAGAAAGGAGGATTTTGCAGCAGAGCTCATGGATCTATGTAATGACTCTCCTCAATGGAATATCACTTTCCTTAGAGCTGCCCAAGATTGGGAAATTGACACATTTACAGATTTCTTCAATCTTGTGTATACATGTAGAGTGATTGGAGGAGCAGATAAGATTATGAGGTCACAATCCAAGAAGGGGAATTTTATTGTACAGTCATACTACAAGTCCCTCCTGACATATTCTACAAGAACATTCTCATGGCAAACATATGGAAGACTAAGGCCCCCTTAAAAGCTTCTTTTTTTGTATGGACAACTTCACTAGGGAAGATTCTTACCTTAGATAATCTAAGAAAATGCCGATTGATGGTTCTGGGTTGATGCTATATGTGTAAGAAAAGTGGGGAGTCTATGGATCACCTATTGCATTGTGATGTAGCCATGAGCTTATGGAATGATATCTTTGCTAGAGTGGGACTTGTTTGGGTAATGCCAAGAAGGGTTGTTGACTTTTTGGCTAGCTGGCAAGGCATTCGAGGTAATTCTCAAATTGCAGCGATGTGGAAGATGATACCGATTTGCCTATGGTGGTGCATATAGATGGAGAGGAATTGTCGGAGTTTTGAGGATCGTGAATGGACAATGGACGAGATTAGAACTTTTTTTCTTCATACATTATTTCATTGGTCGATTGTAATAGACTTTAGTGGTATGAACGTACATGATTTTCTTGTATCTTTAGACAATTATGCATAGGTGTGGTTCTTGTATATGTCCTGTGTACTTGGCTTCGCCTATTTTTAGTAAATTCCTACTTATTGATAAAAAAAAAAGAAAGAAAAAATCCCTAAACCCGCCCATCAAACGTTCCCTATTATCAAAACAACGACCATTCCTCCCGTTCCAAGTACACCACATTAAACATAAATGCACCATCTTCCAAACAACTGCAATTTGACGATTGCCCTTAATTCCTCTCCAACGTGACAATAAATCTAACACCCTCCTAGGCATTACCCATGCAATACCAAGCCTAGTAAAGATTTCATCCCATAAAGCCTTAACTACGTCACAATGAAGGAGAAGATGATCCGCCGATTCTCCATTTCTATTACACATAAAACACCAATCCGTTGTAAAAAGAAGCATGTGACAAATTATCACTACATGGACCTAAATTAGAGATGTTAATCATGATTTCAGTGTCCTTGTTGAAAAATCTAAAATATGCAGACTTGGTTGGGCAGACTACTCAACTTTGTAGCCTTAGTTATTCAAAGGATTCCTAAAAAACAACACTCATCTCAAATGTAGAATTTTATGACAAAATATAGCATGAGACCTAATGCTGCATGGACTAAAAAGGGAAAACAATCTATACATCCCTATGGTTCAATACTTTTAGGTTTTGAGATCACTGTTTCAAAGAGTGAGAATTCAAGATCCTATTTTTTTAAACTAAACTTTAAAATCCTTTTCTTTTTTTTTTTTAAAAAAAAAAAAAAAAACATGAAATGACATTCATAGCTTCCATTTAAAAAAAATAAACAAAAGTGAGGGAGGAGTAGCTATCCAGCCATTGCACAGTGGGGATCCCCGCTGCCCTTCTACTAGAGGATCTACCCCACCCCCTAGTTGCCAACCCCACACTGGGGGGGGGGGGGTGCTATTGGTGGCCCACCCCATGCAGGGTGGGTGGGTGCCTGATTAAGACCGGAGCGGGAGGGCCACCAATGGGGATAACTTCAAAATTCTCACTTTTTGAAACTAGGGTCTTGAAATCCAAAAGTTCCAAACCACATTGGGTGTATGACATATTTTTCAGATTAAAATTGGTTACTTAAAAAAAATATAGAACTTTTTTGAAAAGAACATTAGAAATAAACATGGGCACAAAAACCAGACCGTTAGCATTTTTCTTTTTCTTTTAGGGGTGGGGGCTCCAGCAATGAAGGCTTTGGGAGGGAGGGGGTTGATGATGATACAGTCCTAGCTTTCAACATTTCCTGTTCCATTCTCATATTCATTCTTGAAGGAATCTTTGATAATGGAAAGTAAGTTCTAATCTAAACTAGAAATCCCACAGCAAGAGTACTCTCTCAAATCTGCCTGCCCAATTAGTTCTTTAAGTTAACTGTTCCTTTCCATCTAGTGACGAGACTAATAGGTAGGAAAAGTATTTGCCTTACCAAAAGCATTTAAAGGACAGGCAAATAGGTGAATCACGTTACTACCCACAATACTTGTCCATCAGAGAAACGGCTATTGACTGTACTGAGCAAATTTAGTTGGTTTTTCAGAATGAAGAAATACCATGCGTATACGAGCCATGTTGTAGTAGCTGATCTCCACAAGTTTTTGCAAGCTGAAAACTCGAGCTGGACTTTGTTTTAGTTCTTCAGCTGAAACACCACAGAGAGCAGTGAAGAACTCCACGACAGAATCACTGGGCAGTTTAACACTATTCACAAATACTTGTTCAGCAGGTTTTCCAGCCAATTCTCGTAGGGATTGAAGGAGGGAGTCTTTTGAGATCTGGTTTGATCCATGCATGACAGTAGCAGCAATACCAGGAGTTGATGTGATAAATTCAAGTCGGGAAACACATTCCAAAACTGCATTCCATGTGTCTTGAAGGGAGTCAGTCTCTGAGTCACAAAGTGCCAACAATGTTCGCAATGCTTCCACATTTTTACTGCGCATTTCCTTTGGGGCATGCAAGAATGTAAATCTGAAATAAAAATAAAAAGATAGAAGTATTGAGTTCAAGAATCTTGCACACATTAAAACTTTTACTGTTTTTCCATCAAGTAAAAAGTTACTCATACTTTCCCAAAAGATTTTCCACAAGAATATAAGAAACAGAATGAGATATTAACCATGATCCAAAAAAAACAAAAAAAATGAGAGAGAGAGAGAGAGAAGATTATGTTACCTGACCAGAGATGTTAAGAAAGCATAGCGCATGGTATCCATCCCAAGAACACGTGTGATATGTATTCCAGCTTTAAATCCCTCCATACAGAGAATCACCCTCGGCTTATTCTCTCCTTCCTCCATAGTAACGGAAAAAGTAGCAAGCAAAGGCCATCCTACAGCTTCAACCATGGGCCTTACAAGTTCAATTTGCTGTGAAGTGTGGAAAACTCCCCTCCTTGCTCCTTGACTCCGGAATATGGCTTGCGTTTGCTTAATAATAGCTTCACTCTCAGACTTTGCATCTGTCGATGACTTTCTTCTTGGGAGGGCCAGATTAAGAATACTGACAAGGCGGATTCTCTCTTCACCTTCTGGCCTCTGTCTGCTGCTTTTTTCAATACCGACTGAGTCATCTTTCATTTTAATCTCCTGTTTAACAATAGAATTATAGATCTCTTCTAGAAGTTCTGTAGGGGCACATTCTTCTGCATCATTCATGGCATTCATACGTATAAAATCCATCTTGGACATTTTAGGCCACACCATTGGATTATGAGCATCCGTATTCAGCATTATGACAGCATATGCAAGAACATATGCAGTATCTGCATTTTTGAAAAGACTGGGATTATCTGCACAATACCTGACAGACACAACATATACAAACCTGATTCATTATTCAGCAATAAACTGTAAGAGGCGGATGGCAAGAAAATAAACTCCGTTTTCCACTGCCAGAAAGATAGAAACCATGCGATCAAATTTCTAATTTCAAAATGAGCTCACTAAGTTTCTCTCACTCCATTTAGAACTCGATCACTGTGTAGCACTGTTAAACTGGCGGCTAATTTATACTGGCACAAGCAGTAAGTATAAGCATTGAGATTAAAACTCTCCACTACGCAAATTGCCACAACCCAGCATACATGAAAATCAACTCTGATCTACGATACTAATCCTACAAAACAGACAGTAACTGCAGCTTCTTGCTTGGATGAAAAGTCCAGAGATTATTAGATCTTACAACTTCTAGCACATGACACAATTTTTTTTTTTTTTTTGATAAGTAATAAGAGATTTTATTAAAGTAAGTAGATAGGCATAACCCAAGTACATAGGAAGTATACAAAAGGAAACACCTAAATACAAGCTATGAACTAGAGACTAGAAATTCTAAAAAAGAAGCATTTAAAATATCCCCATTTAGGACAAGAGTTTTCGCCCAAAAGCAAAGAGTTCGAAAGAAAAACTCTCTAAATTCTCCAACGAACGTTCTTTGTCATCAAAACAACATCCATTCCTTTCATTATTTATTTTTATTTTTATTTTTATGTCGGGGAACCTCTCCAAGGTAGGGCCCTTCGAACCCACTCCTATAGAGTAAACCCCAGTCCCGTGCATTACACTCTCGAAAGTTTCCCTACATGGAACATGTTAAATTGTTGGCTTTTCACAGGGGGTCTGGCTCCAAAGGATTGTTTGCATCCATGAGGTGTTGAATCTTGGACCTTGAAGAGAGTGATACCCCAATACCAAGGCCTTCACCACTTGGGCCAACCCCTTGGAATTAGCATCCATTCCTTTCTAGCCATAAATACCAAATTAAACATAGAGGAATTATCTTCCAAATATCAGCAATATGATGGCTGCCCATATATGCTTTCCAACAAGCCAATAGATCCACCACTCTCTTGGGCATCACCCAAGCACCCGACCTGCTGAAAATCTCATCCCAAATAGTCTTTTCTACATCATAATGCAGAAACAAATGATCGACCAACGCCCCATCTTTCTTGCACAAGTAACACCAGTCCAAGCAAATTATACCTCGCTTCCTCAAATTATCCGTTGTCAGGATCTTCCCAAGAGACACCAACCAGCAGAAAAAAGCAACTTTAGTCGGAACCTTGGATCTCCAAATACACTTCCAAGGGAATTGGTTGACACAATGGCATGTCAGCACTTTATAATAAGAACGAACAGAAAAAATTGAATTTCCAGTATGTTTCCACAGCATTCTATCATCTCCTCCCTGCATCATTTTTGTGTCATACAATCTACTGAAATAGACAGTAACAATCGGCACTTCCAAATCATGAACATCTCTAAGAGAATCTCACATTCCATTGGGGAATATTACTTATAAAAAAAAAAAAAATTCCATTGGGGAATATTATTAGAAAATGATACAGAATAAGCTACAGTGGTGTCTTTATCCCTTGCCATTCTAAATAGGGATGGCAAAGCATTCTTGAGTGCCAAATCCCCACACCAAAGATCAGGCCAAAAGCAAATCATATCTCCTCCTCCAACCTTAAACAAAATGTGGTTAGCAAATTCCCCCCACCCATTCCGTATGTACTTCCACAAGCCCACACCATACATACTTCTAACTTCATTAGAACACCAACTCCCCCAAGCCCTCCCATATTTAGCATCAATAATATTTTTCCATAACGCATCCCTCTCTAATTGATATCTCCAAAGCCACTTACCAAGTAGGACTTTATTAAAAAGCCTCAAATTACGGATCCCCAAACCCCCACAAGTAATTGATGAACAGACTTTATCCCAACTACAATATGGAGCTTCCTGTCATCCCCAAGACCACCCCATAAAAAATTACAGAAGATTCTTTCAATTCTACTAGCCACCCCAATGGGCAAAGGAAAAAGGGAAAAAAAATACGTTGGAAGATTGGACAACGTACTTTTAATCAAAGTAATTCTTCCCCCTTTGGATAAATAGATCATTTTCCACCCAGCCAACCTTTTTTTTTCTCCATCCCTATTGTGTCGATGCTCCAAGAGGCCAAAATTTCAAAGGTGACAATTTAATGCTTTCACATGCATGGCAAGTCACCACTTTCCAAATTACATTTTCTTACTCATTTCTACTTAGATTTTTGCTCTTTCATTTTAAAAATCAAAGTAATTGAAGAAGGCCATAAAATAGTATACAAAATTATTTCGTTTCTCGATGTTGAAGACAGGAAATAGGAACAGGGAACTAACAAATAAATGATGAAATCTGTAACACTAGCACACACGCATTTTCACCTTTATGCACACGCGCGTGCACACACACACACACACAAAACAACAACATAACACACCCCCAAATACCTTTCTGCAAATTTTTCCATAATGCGATCTATCTTTTGAGCTTCCCCTGGAAGACGGAATCCTTTAAGAAATTCACGGATTGCATTATCAAACTTCATTCCAGAAAACTTCATGGAATCTACATAAGCATGCATCACAGCAAGAGGAAACTCTTCATGGTGACCCAAATAATCACCAATCATAGCCTGAAATAACAAAAAAGGGTCACTGTTGAAACAAAAGGACTTAGCTTGATAAGAAAATAAAACGCAAACAACTGTGCCAGTGATTATAGATTGACATTCATGCTTAGTTCTTGCTCCAGCATGAAATTTCCTTCTGGATTATATTAAAAAAATCCACCTTGTCCAAGCTGTGAGTGCTTCTCAGAAATTGGGCAATCGAAGCAGGTGTATTCTCCAACAACTTATTTGATATCAGATACTCTATGCCCTTTCCTGGTTGCCTGTTAAACTGAAAGATGATAAAAACCATTAAGTCATTCCCAGACTACAGCCAGAGAAATTAAGGATAGGTTGAAAAAAATTCCAAAAATTAAACTTGCTCTTCCTTTCAGATAAGTTTCACTACCCTGTAAGTTCCAAACTTCAGCCTAAACCTTCATACCGTTCTTACATGGGCAGAATATGCCTTTTGAGATAAAGCTCATAGGGTAAAGTTTTGAATTGTACAAATATTTCCACCTAACATGCCAAGTTATCATCCAAAATATCATCAATTACCACAGAGATAGCAGCTTCCATTGTAGATTTGTGAGCTTTTGCCTTCTCAAAGTTACTGGTGATAACTTCCTTGCTTTTCATCTCAAGAGATTCTTTAACAGAAATCTTTTCTTCTGGAGACTGAGTGTCTTTAATCTGCTTTTCTGATTCTCTATACAGCTTCTCCCATTCAACCAGTGATTTAAGTACATTCACAAGGCACTGGAAAGGTCAATTAGAGAAGGGGTCAGTCAGTAACCTCTGCTAAAAAATATAGTATGATTAGATTGCTGATTTCTAGAAAACCGGATATAAATTAACCTACCTGAAGCGACGATCCTTTTACAGATGTCTGTGACATGGCAACTGAATTTGGATCAGCATTTTGAGTTCCTTGAGCTATTTTAGATAGCGTAGTAACCTATATGATATGTCAGAAGACAACACATATCTGTTAAGTCTGTAACAAAGCATCTTAGATAAAACCCAAAATGCATTAATAAACATCACTATGGGAATCATATGCAAGATCATACCATGCGTTCAAATAAGTTTGGTGCCTCAAGATCACAATCATAGTTCACAAATATGTCAACGAGCATTTGAGGATCCTTGCATATTTTCTCAAGCATCCTGCAGAATTCACTCTTGAACAAAAGACTTGAAAGGAAAAGAACCAAATAACATAATGACAAGCCAACAAAAGCTGAAAGCAAACTAATGTGGCTACATACTTATCTGTATAGTAACTGTGATATCCAATAAATCAGAAAGAACATTTTACCTAAGCACACTTAGTTTTTGGTTAGCCGGAGATTCCAAGCCATCCAATGTTCTTATAACTATTAGGGGAAACAAGACGCCAATTTCACCCTGACAGTAAAATTTGGTACAGATTAAAAAAACAAAGGAATATTGAAGCAAATACTCTCACCAACAAAAGAAGTTGCTGAAATAATCTAGCAAGATAATATTGAATTGCATACTTTAAGACTTTCCCTGAATCTCAACAAAAGCACTGAGAAAATTCCAGTTGCATACTGCCAAGAAAGAAATGTATGATCAGCAACAAAATTATTATTTTGATTCTGGTAAGATCAGAAAATGGAAAGAAGAAACATTAGATGCAATCAGACCTGAAATATCACAGGGGATTGTGAAACAGAAGCATGCAACAAAGCATATGAAAGATATGCTTTCACTGAGTCAATAAAATGGAAGTTCTTTGTGAAAGAATAGCTAACTCCTTCCAACAAACCCTGAAATACCATATTGAGAGTTTAATACACAAACTATAATTGCCTTGAGTTAACAGAGGTTCTTAAGAAGGTTGAATACGTATCAGCTTGATGATTTACTTAGGCCGTATTCTCCTTTTATAAACATGCTTTTTCTTTTTATATGCTTGTATAAGTAACTAAATCATGGTCAAAGTGCAGAGGGATGCAACCCAAGTACACAGGAAACATACAATAGGAAGCATCCAACTAGGGAAGAAGAAAAAGAATACAATTCCATAAAATCTAGGAAACCAGAGGAAAAAAAAAACAATAGTGCATACTTATATATATATATATATATATAAAGCAACTGTGCACAGCCATACAAACAGAAGGGAAATTGAACATAATGGCTCTTTTTCCTGCAATGCCTAATTACCTCGCAGTGAAGTGAAAGATGATCAATGCTTTCTCTGCTCTGCTTACACATAACACCAGTCTACTACTAAATGTTTCTTTCTCAAGTTTTTTTGTTTTTTGTTTTTATTTGTATTTTATTTTATTTTTATAGGTAATCAAAGAGTTTTATTCATAAGGAAAAAAAAGGCATAGCCCAAGTACACACGAAGTATACATGAGAAGTACCTAACTAGGGTTTACAACAGAAAGTAAAAAATCATGGACATTTAGTCCATTAAAATCAATGACCCCCTGCCCATAAGAACATAGTTTTAAAAAAGAGAACTTAGCTCATCTGTTGTCCTCTCGCGATCCTCAAAGCATCTATCATTTCTCTCCTGCCAAATACACCAACACATACATATAGGAGCCATTCTCCAGATTGCTGCCACTTGTGGATTAGCTTGGAAGACTCTCCAACTTGCTAGGAAATCCACCAGTCTAAGAGGCATGACCCATGATAATCCAATTCCAGCAAAAAAAATCATCCCACATAGTCCTGGCCACCTCATAATGTAGAAGCAGGTGATCTACTGATTCACCATTCTTCCTACACATGCAACACTAGTCCAACACCATTATCTAACATTTCCTCAAATTATCTGTACTAAGAATCTTGCCCAAGAAAGCTGTAAAAAAAAACTGCTTTTATAAGAGCTTTCGTCTTTCATATATTCTCCCATGGAAAGTGGTCATACCCGGGCTCATTAGAACTTGGGAGAACAATTTGGCTGTGAAACTACCTTTCTTGGAGGCACTCCAGTTCATCTTGTCTATGGTACCCTCAGTCACTTTGACAGAATATAGATAAGCAAAGATCTCGGTGATAGCCTCCAACTCCCAATCTTGTGCTACCTGAATGAAATCTACATTCCATTGAGGGGAGCCACGAGAGAAAACCAAGAGATCAGCTACCGCTGCATCCTTTGCTCCTACAAGCTCAAAAATGGTAGGGAATGTCTTTGAGGCTTTGTTAACCACACCATTTGTAATACCAAAATTTGACACGAGAACCATCAACCACCACAATACGTGCATGTGGAAGGTCTCCCAGCCTTTTCTAATGTTTTTCCACAAACCCACCCCATATGAACTTCATACCTCATTCTAGCACCTTCCCCAAGCCTCCCCAAACTTTGATCATAAGCTTTCTCCATGTCTAATTTACGAAGTAACCAGATTCTCTAGATTTGAGTCGCCCATCCAAAAATTCATTTGCAATTAAAACTGAATCTAGAATGTCTACCTTTGACGAATGCATTTTTTGAGGCTTCAAAATTAACTTCTCCATCACCGTATTCAATCTATTCGCTAAAACTTTCGAACGTATCTTGTACTAGGGGTGGACAGCTAGGGCGGGGGCTAGATGACCCCAGCGGGGCCCCGCCCCATTATATAAAAAAAAATATATTTTTAAATATTCATATAAATAAATTGTATATAAATATATACAATTTGTTGAAGACTTGAAGTTGAATTCAAGTCATTGCATTGCTTTGGCCTCCTAAGTTAACCTTTATATAGGAGGCCAATGCAATACAATATAAAAGAAGACAATGCAATGAAATGAATACAACTCTAATGAGTTTAAAAACTATATTATTAGTTTTTAGATTTTTGTTGTATATATAAATTTTAATTTACAATTTAAATTATGTGATAATTTGGGTCAAAATAGTTTTTAGGCCCAATGGGCCATGGGTAGTGGCAGGGGGGGACGATGTGTTCGACCCCGCCCCTTGGCACCGAGGCAGGGTGCCCCGCATGGTGCAGGGTGAGGTGTGGGTAAGGGTCCACCCCGCCCTGCACCATGCAGGTATCACCCCTATCTTGTACACTCTATTCACTAGGCTAATGGGACGATAGTCTCTAACATGCATGGACCCCATCTTTTTAGAATGAGGGCTAAAAAAAAATAGCATTAAGACTTTTTTCAAACCTTTCATTAGCATGAAACTCTTTAAAACACCCTCATAAGGTCACCCTTGATGACTTCCCAACAAACTTGGAAGAATCCCATGGTAAAACCGTCAGGGCTAGGAGACTTATTGCCAGCCACGCCACGGATTACTTTGCACACTTCATCTTCTTTGAAGGGCCTCTTGAGCCACCTTGAACCTTGTTGGTCTAATAATGCAAATGTTAATCCATCAATTTTCGGTCTCCATGCATACTGTTCAGATTGGAGGTGCTTGTAGTAATGTATGACGTGGTTCTTGATGGCTAATTGGTCCGAGGAAACTCCTCTATCTACCATTGACATCTCAATAGCATTGTTCCTCCTATGTGAATTAGCCACCTGATGGAAGAACTTCGTGCACTTATCTCCCTCCTTAAGCCATAGTGTCATTCATTTTTGCCTCCAAGAGATCACCTCCATCAATATCACTCTTTCAAGTTCTATAACTACATGACTCCTACGAATTCTCTTGGATTCAAAGAGAGTTTTTGCCTCCTCCATGCCCTTCAGACACAGTAGCTCCTCCAAGAGAGAGCATCTCTGTTGGGCCACGTTTCTAAAAATTTGGTCATTCCATCGTTTTGGATACTTTTTCAGCGCTTCTAACTTTTTTTGCCATTATGAAGCTTGGGGAGCCTTGGAACAGTAAGACGACCACCATTGTATAATCCTGTCTACACAACTGTTAGATTTGGGGCACATATTATCAAGTTTAAAATACCTTCTGCCCCCTTGGATGTCTCCACAATCTAGGATGATAGGGAAATGATCAGAGCATAACTTGGGTTATCTTTTTTGAACTACATTTGGAAAATGTAACTCCCAATCTGTAATTATCAAAAACCTATCAATCCTTGACCAAGACGGTGGGTGTTCTCGATTGTTGGACCATGTGAATGTACCTCCAATTAATGGAATATCCATAATCTCATATTTGAAAATGAAATCAGAATAATCCCTCACGGCGGGATTAAGGTGTGACACACCCGACCTTTCGCTCGGAAAGCGAGTTGCATTGAAGTCACCCCCCATACAGCTTGGTAACTTCCACCAACTAAGAAGACCCGCCAACTCTTCCCACAATAACCTTCTTTCAGAATCAATATTAGGGCCATATACTCCTACAAATGCCCATTGGAATTAGTCTTCTATATTCTAATGAGCAAGCCATAGTAAATTCTCCTACATTTCTCCAACCTTTCCACCACCCTTTTATCATACATAACTAAAACACCACTGGATGCCCCTTTAAATGGCAAGTATGACCAACCAACATGTTGACATCTCCATAAGTTTCAAACTAATTCTCTTGTAATATGATCCAGCTTGGTCTCCTGTAAACAAATAATATCACCCTTCCACTGACGAAGTAAGTTTCTAATTTGGAGCCGCTTCTTACTCTCATTTGGCCCTCTTACATTCCATGATATAATTTTTGGTTTCATAAAGAGGGTCATCTTTGCCCTTCGCTTGAAACACCCCCGGTTAGAGCTCCTCTCCCCTACCTTATCATTCATTGCCAAAGTAAGCCTCTTTAGTTCTCTGTCTCTCTGTCTCTCTCCCCCCCCCCTCCCCCTTTATTTTAGCCAAATTGAGATATGGATCAGATCTGGTGTGTGCATATCTAGCATCTATAGTTGTGAGTAATGCCATGAATTCATCTTCGAAACTCTCGCATGTGATCCCTACACAATGCTTAATCTCCATAACTTTTTGAATTACCTAATCTGACACACTGGGATGAAACAAGTTTAGGGGAATAGGTTCTTCCACCATCTGTTGTCCTGCCCCTCCCTGCGTCTTCCCTCCCTTCAACCACCATTTCCAGCAACTGTTGCTTCATCCTTCCCTTGTTAGACTCAAATAAGACCAAAGTTCCTTCCATTTTGCCTCCTTCACGGTATGTAGAGTTCCCCCCACTGTTTTTGCACTTTCAAAGTCAACAAATAGTTGTTTCTAACCTAATTTATCATTTTCCGGTGTTGGTATAGTCAACTTCGTGGCAAAAAGATTGGACATCAACCTAGATGACTCCGACACAAGTTTCTGTGCTGCCCTGCAGTGCTCTAACCCTCCCAACGACTCTTCCACTCTCATTGACATATCACATTAAATGGGCTAAAGTCTCGGTTTTAGACACTGGGAGTGTCACCTTAGTAGCAAGTGTAATGGAAGTCAACCCAAAGAACTCTGGCGCAAGTTTGTGTGCCACCCCACTGTACATTGACCCCCCTGATGGTTCACAATTTGGCGTCGACGTCCCCTTCTGAGCAACGTCCTTAGTTTCCATCGCTAGTACAACGAAAAAGAATCGAATACAAGCCTAGACGTTTTTTTTTTTTTTTTTTTTTTTTTTTTTTTTTTTTTTTTATATAAAAGTAAGAAAACTTATTAATCCTCATAATTAGGCATAGGCCAAGTACATAGGTGGTATACAAGAGAGAAATACCTAATTACTACCTACGAACAAAGAAAGAAGCATACATGTCATTAAAATTTACTCCCTCTAATACAATAGCCTAAGCCCAAAGTAACAAAGAGAAAAATAGGTCTCCAATCCCCCCAATGAGCATTCTCTATTTTCCAAACATCTTCTATTCCTCTCATTCCATACACCACATAAGACAGAGGGGTACCATCTTCCAAACCTTTGCTACTTGGCAATTTCCCCGTATGCTGCACCAACAAGCCAAAAGATCTGCCACCCTCTCTCAGTGCACTTGCCATCTTCCCCCATCCCATACCATCCATCGCTTCCGAGATGAAGATGAAGTTACATCTACCACTGTTTCCATACTCCACTAATGCCATGTACTGACCACGGGCATTGGAGCATATCTGCACAATGAAGCTTCTAGCTCCCTCCCGTGCAGTGGTGTAGAAGTCCTTTTTTTACCCTTCAGATAGTCCTCCAGTGATTTGGGTTGACATCCCTAGCCTCACTATTTTCATGAACTTCCTACTCCTCTTAGTGATGACCATGGAACTTCCATCCAACTTCAAAACAAAGAGTGTAGATCTCTGAGTGTTTCGAGTCCACCATAGTCACACTACCTTTACTAGATAATATTTATTGACAACAAAAAAAAGGAACACATAATCGAAGCACATGAGGTATACAACAAATACACCAAATGTGAGAGGGGGAGAGATAGAAGAGAAGAGGGCAAGAAAGTCCTGGAAAGTAAACTAGAGGGATATAAACACAAAGGAGATTGTGTTTGCCTTAGCCCAAGCCCAAGCCCATGTCCACTTTACATATAAGGCCTTCTAAAGTTCTGTAGTGTACTTCAACATCTCAGTTCCTCTTTCAAACATTTTAGGACCCCCTGCTCCTCTCTTTCTACCAAGCCGAATTTGGACAAGCTACCACCATCCTCTTTTATGTAGAGCCTGGATTTAGTTTTTGGTACAATAGACTACCTCAGACCATACTTCTTTGCAACAATACCCCCCTGCTTCACTTCCCTTTTTGTCCTTTCCACTTTGCTGCAATGTCGATGAGTGGCCCATACTACGCGACACCAACACCGGTTTCCTTGCTTCACCCATTGCTGCCTCACATACGACTTGATTTGCTTCCCCTTCTCCTTCCCCTTGTCTACCACCCTGTCTAGACATAAAGACAAAGCTTGAACCTTGCTTGTTGGGATGACATGCATGGATAGAGCATGTTTTATCTCTAGAGACAAAATTTTCCACCCTTCCTTTCAATCCTTTCGGGATCACTAGAAGAAGGCCTCGCCACCCATTACCACCGTAATCTGTTAGTTCTAGATAATGCCCAAAAGCATTAGAACACCAGTAAGCGAAAAGTGCCTTGTTACCATCACGATCCATCTTGCAAAATTCTCTCCTTCCCTTCGATAATGAACATTCTTCCATCGTGTTTGCAAACCAACGTACACTAGCATGGCTTAACACCATCTCCTTTGTAACCTTCCTACTCCTCTCAATAATACAAAAGCTTTTTCCCTCCTCCAACGATAAAACAAACACCTTTGTTTCTATCAATAAATGTTTTAAGAAACCTGTCCATGTTGACAAGTAATAACTAAGCAGTAAACAACTGAGGGTACTGATTCTGGCAAAAGTCACCGGAGCATATCACCCGTTGTTAAAGTGTATGGAGAGAAAGTGAACTCATTCCCCAATTTGGCGAGAAGGAAATCGATTTGTCATTGGTGCCTCGTGTAGGGGAATGTTTAGGTTACGTTTGGATGTTGAAGTGAGTTGAGTTGAGATGATAAAATATTATTAGAATATTATGTTTTAATATTATTATTATTTTGAGATTTGAAAAAGTTAAATTGTTTATTATATTTTGTATTGGAATTTGAAAAAGTTGTAATAATGAGTTGAGATGAGTTGAAGTGGGTTGAGTAACCAAACAAAGCCTAGAGTCGGTTACTGTGGCTAGAGATAATGTCGTTCCCCTGGTTTCTCTTCCTCCGATTAACGATATAGTGGGTTCAACAATGGATTGGATTCTGAATAAAGATAATGGGTTTCTACAAATCCTGGGACTTTCATATGGAGAACAGGGAGAATATGAAAACCAATTTAAAGCACTACTCATTGCAATCGAAGCGAGCCACACGCTTGAAACCAAATCTAAGTTTAAGAAAAGTAGGGAGTTAAAGAATCTTTCTTGGGCAATCAACTACGATACTAAGGGAGCTAGCTCAAGTCGAGGGAAGGCTAAAAAGAGGGCTTTGTGAAGACGTTTTCGTAGTGGGATGTTTGGGTAGAGGATTATTTTCACAGAATCTAGGGGATGGGGTTGGGAAGGTGTATCGATAGGGGATGGGGTCGGGGAGGTGTATCGGACTTTGTGTATTTTGGGTAGGTTTTTATGGGCTTTTGGGTCATTAGGGGCTTTCTTGTACGGGCTAGGTGTTTTTCTTGTAGACGTCCAGTATACTTGGTTACTCCTATTGATATATATATATATATAATACTATTACTTATAAAAAAAAAAAAATCTCCATCTCTCAAACCACTTCTCTTTCTCAAATTATCAAATGCTAAAATCTTCTCCAAGGCTGCCATCCAGAAAAAAAATCTTACCCTTGAAACTTGAAAGCACCTTATTTATCAAAATACTCCTTTATGGGAAAGTAGGACCATCTTGGGGGAACACATGGAAGGATAAAGACTCAAGATTTTCTAGGAGGATGGAGTCTAAAAACTACATTTTTCTGAAGTATTAAATATAAGATGTATTACAAACTATCTAAAAATAAAAAAATCTAACCATCAAAGCTCAAGCTTAAGCCTAGCCTATCCATACCTAAATTCCTAAAAGTCAAGATTATATGGAAAAATGGGAGATTGGAATAATCAGCATGGACTTGTTTACATCATCTCTATGATGTTCTAGCATGTTATTTCTTGAAGTTCTCCAAAACAAACGTCTGTTATTGAAGTTGTGCTTGGGAGAACTTATTATAGCTTCAATTTTCCTACTCAACAATAGTAGTAGTAAAATTTTGATGTCACAGATGAAAAGGTGGTATTAGATGCGTTGCCTCTTACAATGTTTGTTATTCTCCCCTACATCTTTTTTGTCGGAATGTCCTTGTTGAGACCAAGCATGAGACCTAGGCAAATCCAGAAAGTTGTACACTTAATGATCACAGATGATTCCACCACCCTAAGTCAAATATTCATGGGTTAATTAAAACTCCAGTGAACATCACCACCATTCTAAACTGATCGAAAAATAGTAAGTAACTATGCTGCTTTTATACAATTCAGCAGGTCCTTAGCCACCCGGATTGCAAAAATTATAGTTATGAAATAATATTGATATGCCACCCCAAGATGGATAACAATCTAAACATAAAAAAATAAAGAATAAAAGTTGGATAAGAATCTAGTGCATTAGCTTCATTGGCCAATTAAAGTAAGCACAGGAAAACACATAAATTCATAAAATTGACCTGTAGAAGCTCAAGAGACAAGATTCTTGTCTTTGTTGTAACATCATCATTGTCTTCCTTCATTCCCATCTACAGACATTATACTTCAAGGAGTTACAAAGAAAGCTTCATTTTTTTATAAGAAGCTTCATTTTTTTATAAGTAAAGGAAGCTCAAAAATCTTAACAACATTGTGGAGAGTATAATGAGAAAACAAACCTTGCAAAGGGTGCGGAATACCAATAAAGCATCACGTTGTACTACGTTCATGCTCTCCAGGTCAATCCCTCTTAGTAGAGTTCAAAGTTACAGTTTTGAGCAAAGAAAATAAATGCACTGCAATTATCATCCTAATTAAAAATGTAGAATGTTCAAACTAGAATATATACGATGTCATACCGTGTTATTGTTTTACCATCTTCAAGATGCACAGCTTTGTCAAGGACTGCTTCTAAACTCTATACAACATATAAGTACAATATTAGGGCCAGAATAAACCACAAAGAATACTTGATAATCATAACACTCAGTATTGGTCATGTCAGAAAGGTTGGGAACATATTAAGCGGTGGCAAACCAAAGAACTTGAACTTGAGTAACTAGAAGAGAATTGATGAACATATGTTTAATAGAGAAACAAGCACCTTGATATCGACACTGCCTGTAAGATTAGGGAGTTCCTCGACAGACGCAAGAGAGGACCCTTTGACCTGGTTCAGTGCCTCTCCTAAAGTCATTCCTTTCTCATATTGATCTGCCAAGGATGCTTCATCAACCTTCGTGTTTGAATTCTCCACTGTAACAGCCTCTGATTCTCCAGCAGAACCAGCTGAAGAGCAGATCTGAATTCCCTGTCAGACAATAGAAACTTTCTAGCATACATACAAGATTTTGCTAGTCATTTTTTTTTTTTTTTTTTTTTTGCTAAGGTTAAGTATAATTTATTAATGAATGGATAGGTATCATCAAGTACACAAGGTGTATATATGATAATATTTTTATATGAGAATTGATAAATACATTTAGAACAAAGGAATATAGTTTCCATACCGGGTCAGTTTCCATTCTCCTGAATATGATGCTCATCATCTGTGTCAACATTGCCTTTGATGTTGCTTGATTCACAGGACTCTTGCTAGACATTCAAAATACAAACCCAAAGAGATTATATCAGCATACCCTTGCTATACATCTTGTTTATATCAGCAACCCAAGGCACAAACCCAAAGAGTACCTGTTAAGAGCAATATTGTAGCATACTCTGATAACACCCAGCAAAGGTTCCCCATGTACTGTAATTGAGACAAGTATAACAAGTAATTACTTTTCAATTGCAAACATAACAAAAAAAAAAAAAAAGTAGAAGAAGAAAAAAAGAAACAAGCAAATATTTATTTTGATAAGTAAAACTTTATTAATATCAACAGGCGTAGCGAAGTACACTGGATGTATACAAGAGAAAACACCTAGCTGGGGAAACAAGCAAATATAAAGTCATTGACAAAAAGCTATATATTTGTATGCACACTAAGCAACAAGGCCCTAATCAACTTAAGTCAACTAAACCATGATAGATATGTGATAGGCTGATCATAGAAACAAAGTTGTTTTAGCATACAAGTTCTACACATTCTGTTTATTGTGAAAATAACTGATTTCTTTGCAACTTTGTTTCTAAAAGCATGTTTATGAAAATATCATATTATTTCACATGCTTATGCATACATTATGCCATGGCTAGAAGGCTAGAGTTGGCCTGTGCACATTAGAAGTTAGAAAAGAGAAATAGGGACCGCTGTGGCACTGTGACAGCCCTATGGGGTTGCCGTTTGGCCTATCTTGAGTGACTGTTCTGGAATTTTATCCCCTGATTTCAACCCCCAATGACTCATCTTTACAGTGATTCATAATCCCTAAGTATGAAAAACACTTCAGAGTTAAAACAAGTTAATGAAAACTTCGCCCACACTAAGCTGGTTACAGTTTGCACACACACAGACACCAATTTTAAGGCCCAAAAAAGTTTATATTGGGCCAACACCAGATCTGACCTGTTGGCTCTAAGGTAATTTAATCTTAGTACACCCAAAAAATGCATTTGCACAAAGTGCAGAGTAGCACTATTAAACATGAGTCATAATGTGATCAACCATGGAAAAGAATCATATGGCAAGAAAATCAGATCCACTCTTATGATAAAAAGCATGTATAGGACTAATATTAGAGTTGCTAGGGTAGTAATATAATGACAATGAATGTTTTCCTTAGGTTGCTGAAGGGGAGTAGAACTATGAGGCTAAGAGAAAAATTGTTAGTAGTATGCACCTATGATGTGACTTTTTTTAAGTAAGATTTATTAATAAGCACAAAAAGCATAACCCAAGTAGACAGGGAGTATACAAGCGTAACACCTATCAATTGGAAATAATAGATAAAACAAAGTCATGTAGATTTTGCCCATTAAAGTCTATAGAGATAGTCCATATAGAAGAATATTGATAGAAATAATTTTGAGCTCCACAAATGTCCGTTTCATGGTCCTCACAATTCTTTCGTTCCTTTCCTTCCAAAGGCAGCAAATGAGGCGCATGACGAATCATCTTTCATACTGCTATTATCCGCAGACTTCCACTCAATCCTTTCCATGAGTAATAAAGATCCACAACTCTTCTAAGCATCACCAAAGTAAATCTTACCCGCCGAAAGAATTCACCCCATAAAGTGTATGATACCTTACAATGGAGTTGATATGCACCTACGATATGATATGTCATGCAAGCCAAGTTTGCAAATGATTTAATGTCATGCATGTGCTATTTATTATGTCATAATTATATTTGCAAATTTTTCTTTGTCTAAGCAACTTTCTTTAGGTGGCTTCAAGATGAATGGTATGACCTTTTGTCTTCCATTCCCGACGCTTCTCGCTGGGGATAATCCTTAAATCTTTCCTTGTTTTCTCTGTTTCAACTTCTTTTCTTTCTTTTGGTTAAATCTTTAGTTAGATGAAAATGGATCGTAGTTTTTGGATAGAAGCTAAGAGGTTCGTGTTTAGTAGGAAAGGTGGCAACTTTTTTTGTATTACTAAGAAGAGTAGGAAGTTGTCAAAGACCCTTTATCTCAGTGAAGGAATGGTTGTTTGCATGGCAAAGGTGGTGGAGGATTGTTTGAGGTCATCGGGTAGAATGGAATCTTACCATACTAGATGGGAGGGAAATAGAGTTTTTTTGGTTCAAAAGTGTCATACTGCGTATGGTAGGTTTGTGAAGTTGATTGAGTTTGGCACTGTTATGGGGAATGGTATCATTATGATTCCAGAAGGGAGGAAAGGGTGTGGTTGGGCAGGTTTTGTGAGGATAATGAGAGACGTGGTTGATTCTAGGTCCTCTGTTTCTGTTTCTAAAAACATAGTTGCTCCAAACAAAGGTGGCGTTGTTCAAGATTCTAGAGGTAAGAAGGTGATATCGGATACATCATTCAAAGGTGATATCCCCCCTTGTGAAGCTTCTTACATATCGGCATTGATGAATCCAGAGTATGAGGTTTCTAGTTCTCACTAGAATAATGGAAATGGAAATATTAGGAAGGATGAGCCAGGGTTGGATGTTAGTAAAAGGAACGATGGTATGAGTGTTGCCTCACAGAGGAATTAGCTTGATGGTGGGTCAGAAGGTTGGCCTTCCATGGCGCTACAAAAATTTGGAGAAGTTGAAAGGTCTCTTTGGCATGCAAGGGCAGAGTTGATTGGATGGAAGGAGAGGTTGGATTCATTGTTGAATAAAGTTGATGGGGGTTAGGCTTGCTTATGGGCCTGGGCCAAACATTAGTGGACAATGAAGTGATGAAGGGGTGATGGGGACTCGAATTGGACCTAGGGGTTCTAATGCTAATAAGGGAGATGGGTTGGCTAGAGGCCCAGTAAGCAGGCCTATTCAATGGAGGGCTAAGCCATTTCGTGGGAAGCAGGGTTCCAAAAGCCCGATAGGAGTTGAGGCTCAGCCCAAGGGTCCGATGGTTCCGACGGGTGCTTCAACATCATATACAGGGTCATTGACGGCAGGTGAACCTCTGAGAGGTCTTCTGACGTTGAGTTCACCAACGGCGACTCTCCATTTACATTGATGAATCTGACTAGTGAGGAGGCTCAGATGGATGCGTCTTCATCACAGAAAGGGTCGACGGCGGTTGACGACTCTTCTGGGGGTACTCAAGTGGTGAGTCTCACTCCGGTGAAAGGGAGGCAGTTGTCTTCCTTTGATCCTAAGGTTTTAAAGGGAGATTTTCATCACAAGAAGGGTAGAGAAGGGTCAGTGAAGTTACTATCTTTTTCATAGTTATGCTATGGGGTACTGAGCAGGTTTTAGAGGGCGTGGATGTGGAGGATGAGGTTGGTGAAGTGGAGCTGAGAGTTAACGCTTCTAGGTCCATCGAGGAGTATGATTTTGGGGTCCCTTGTACCCAGTTCAATAACTTCGATTAGCATATGGTTCTTGGTAGGGGGAAGATTCTGAGGCAAGTGAGTCAAGGGAGTTTATGGAATTAGACAAAATGGATCCTGATCCATTGTGTTTCATCCCTCTTGAAACTGAATGGCCTAATAAACCCTCAGATTGGATGTTGAGTAAAGTGGATGAAATCAAGGATTGCATGGGAATTTCTTGCAATGATTTTGAGGAACAATTTAGAGCACTTCTTATAGCAATTGTGGTTGGTCAACCATCTTTGGCTAGATTAGCTTCAAAAAAGGAGAGAGAATTAAAAAGATTGTCGTGCTCCATTAATTATAATGCTAGTGGAGGAAGTGCCTTTAGAGATAAAAGCAAGCATAGGGTTGCCAATAATTATCAATGAAACCAAAGATTATTTCCTGGAATATTCGGGGGCTTAACAATTATAGAAAACGTCTCAGGGCCCTCGGGTGGTATTATTGTTATGTGGGATAGGAGGGTAATGGAGCTACTAGATCATTATGTGGGAGAATTTTTGTTGGCTTGTCGTTTAAGAGTGTGGATGATGGATTCAAATGGGCTTTTGTGGAGGTTTATGGCCTTAATGTGGATAATAGTAGGAGAATTTTATGGGATGAAATGGCGGTTGTTAGCTACTGTTGGGATGTTCTTTGGTGTTTTGGAGGGGATTTCAACATTACAAGGTTTCCTAGCAAGCGTGTGGGGGGATACTCATTTCCCTCATGCTATGACTGCTTTTTCAGATCTGATTTTTGAACTAGATTTGATTGATTTACCAATGGCCAATGGGAGATTTTATGTGGTCCAATGGAAGGGCATGATTGAGGCTGGACAGATTTCTGGTTTTGCCTTCTTGGGAAGCTTGTTTTCCTGATTTGAGCCAGAATAGGTTTTCCAGAATGTGCTCTGACTGTTACCCCATTATGTTGGATTGTGGGGGCATAATTAGAGGGCATAGGTATTTTAATTTGAAAATATGTGGTTGGAGGAAGAGGGTTTTGTGGATAGGGTGAGGTTGTGGTGGTCTTCGTACTCTTTTTCAGGTACTCCGAGCTTTGTTTTGGCTGGTAAACTCAAAGCATTAAAACAATATTTGAAGAAATGGAATGTGGAGGAGTTTGAGATCACGGAAAATAAGAGGAAGCTTTTGTTGCAACAGTTGCAGAGTTTGGAGGATAGGGAGCTGTTGGGGGACATATCCGATGAGGAATTGTAGAGAAAAAAAGGAGTTGGCTGAATTAGATAAGATCACTTTAATGGAGGAAATTTCTTGGAGGCAGAAATCTCGGGTCCTTTGGTTGAAGGAAGGTGACAAGTGTACAAATTTTTTTCACCAAATGACGAACTCTCATTGAAGAAATGATGCTATTGAGGTACTTCATAACGGTGATAACATCCTATCAAATCAAGAGGCCATCTAGGAACATATTGTCAATTTCTATGAGAAGTTGTTTAGGGACGACTTTTCGTGGAGACCTAAGCTTGATGGGCTGTTTTTTTATTCCATTGACCAGGTAAGTGCAGGAAGATATTATGAAGGTTTTTCTTGAATTTTATTCATTTATGAAATTCGAGAAAAATTTTAATGCTACTTTTATTGCACTAATTCCTAAAAAGGTGGGGGCTGTGGAAATGCGGGATTTTCGGCCTATTAGTTTGGTAAATGGGGTGTACAAGATTATTTGTAAGGTGCTAGCTACTCGCATGGGTGTGGTGTTGGATAAAATTATCTTGAAATCTCAAAATGCCTTTGTGAGGGGGAGACAAATTCTTGACATGGTCTTAATTGCCAATGAATGTTTGGATAGAAGAATTAGATTAGATGAATCTAGAATATTGATCAAATTGGACATGTAAAAGGCATACACCCATGTTAGTTGGGATTTCCTTTTTTTAATAGTTAGCTCAAGCCACATGAACTATTAAAAAACCCAACCGGGATGCCATTCCCCAAAATGGATCACATCTTTTTACTGATGATACTTTAATTTTTAGTGAGACCAATCAAGAACATCTTCATTCTTTGAGAGCCTTGTTGTTATGTTTTGAAACAGTTTCGGGTCTCAGAATTAACTTAAACAAGTCTGAACTTGTTCTAGTGGGCTCCGATCCAATATTTCAAATTTGGCTAATATTTTGGAGTGTAAAGTCTCTTGCTGCCTTTGAAGTATCTTGGTCTTCCTTTGGGTGCTACTCATAAATTTGTTTTGATATGGAATGGGGTGATCGAGAAGATCGAAAGAAGGTTGGTTGGTTGGAAAAAGTTAGATTTGTCTAAGGGGGTGCGGAATTTGAGGCTCTTTAACAAAGCCTTTTTTGGGAAATGGTTATGGAGATATCAGGGTGAGAGGGATGCATTATGGAAGAATGTTGTTGATGTTAAATATGAGAGATTGTCGGGGTTGTTGGTGCTCTAATGAAGTTAGAGGAGTGTATGAGGTGGGTTTGTGGAAGTCCATTAGGATGGGTTGGGGGGAGTTTGTCAAACATATTAAATTTAAGGTGGGGGATGGGACAAGGATACATTTTTGGCATGATATATGGTGTGGGGATTCAGCCCTCAAGAATGTTTTTCCTTCCCTTTTTAGGATTGCTAGGGACCAAGATGTTGCAGTGGCTGATTCTCTTTCTTTCTTGAATAATAATCCTCAATGGAATGTTGAATTTGTGAGAGATGTGCATGACTGGGAAGTGAATGTAGTCTCAGATTTTTTTGGAAGATTATATGATTTAAAGATTGTTCAAGGAAGGGAGGATATCTTGTTGTGGGTTCATGAAGGAAATTCCAGATTTTCGGTTAGTTCCTTTTATAAGGTACTAACCTGCCATTATGTTAGTGATTACCCGTGGAAATGCATTTAGAAAGTTAAGGTGCCTAGTAAGGTGGCATTTTTCTGTTGGTTGGTATCTCTTGGAAAAATTCTGACCACGGATAACTTAAGAAAGCGTGGAGTTTGTATAGTAGATTTGTGCTTTATGTGTGAAAAAGATGGTTAACTTCATTGTGAGGTGGCCAAGATTTTGTGGAAAGAGATTTTTGGTAGGACGGGAATTGCTTGGGTGATGTCTAAGCAATTGGTGGATTTTCTTGCTTGTTGGAAAGGTTTTGAGGGAAGACATCGTGTTGCTGCCATTTGGAAGATGATCCCCTTGTGTTTGATTTGGTCCTTATGACTGGAGAGGAATGGGAGATGTTTTGAAGTCAGAGAACGCTTGATGGGAGAACTTAGGGAGTTTTTCTTTAATACTTTTGAGTTTGTGGGCTAAGGCTCTTGTATTGAATGGAGATGATTTTCTCGATTTGTTTTAGTCTTTTTTCAGTTTCTTGAGTGTATGTAGGTATTTTCTCTTGGGCTATGCATATTCTTGATAATTAAATCTCTTATCAATTATCAAAAATTATATTTGCATTATGAGAACTATATCAAAGTTTTAATATGAAAGTTATGAGATTTATCACCATGTCCATGTTATGAATATTATGAGAAAGCTTATGATATGAAACCTTTTTTTTTTTTTTTTTTATAAGTGCTTATGATATGAAACTTTTTATTTTATTTTATTTTATTTATAAGTAATGATATGAAACTTATGATAAAAGAAATGGTGAATTAGTGCATGTCATGAATGCTTATATGTTGGTCATATCATGATGCTTGGTACCAATTCTAAGTCATGGGTGGGTGTGCAAGCCACCTAGAATGATTACATCCAATGAGCATATGAAGACTTTATCTTTTGAATGACATCATCTTTTGTAATTCCTTTGGGTAAGTAATCTTCGTTTCACACAATAAAACTTGAAACATAAAAATTTACTATGTGTATGCATAGCATCAAATGCTCCCTATGGGCATTACTAATTAATGGTGCATACCCCATTTCAAGAACCACATTATGTGACTAAAAATAGAGAGGTTTAAAATTTATAAAGGTAAAATAGAAAACCGGTAAGGGGAAAAAAGGACTAGTGCATCAGTGGCATATAAAGTAGTTGCCTTTCTCATTGTGAAGAAATTCACTCTCATAGTTCAAACACATCACCATTGTAAATTAGACTTTACCTCTCTTTTCTTTTCCTTTTCAATTCTTTATGTTCCATATCTCTATCATTTCATATCAGAACAACTTCTATGATGATTAAAAGCTATAAGCCAACTCATCACTAGCCAAGAATCTGAGTGATATCACATTCAGTGTAGTTCATTGCATTAAAAATTATGTGGCACATATGAAAAACAAGGCCCAACATCGAAGCACCATTTTGTACTAAAAAACTCCTCGATCACATCTCAAGACGTGCAATACTCCAAAGCAACAATGAGTCCACTCTTCCACAATAATAAAGGATATAGCCAACACATACATGAGTAGAAATAATAGACTCAGTTTAAATGAATTACCATAAGAAACACCCTTTTCTACCCTTAACAACATACCTCTAAACTTTGAGGATGCCACAGCAGTAAGAAGTACCTTCAACACTTGCAAAATGGTGCTGCACATTGTTCCTTAAAAATAAATGGGCAGAACAGGAAACATAGAGGCAGAAATTAACCAATATGCAAAAGCAATACCTATCAGACGATGAATTGTCAAAACAACCGCAAATCATGTTCAGAATGTCTGTAAACAGTGGGGCATTTCTACCACCATCTAAACCAGGATCACCCTCTAAATGATCATATGCAATGAGTTTCTGCACTCAAAAAACAATAACAGAACAAGTTGATGATTAATGTAGATATCAAACAAAAATATCATATTATTGAATTTGCATTCAAGGGGTTGTTGTTCTTTCCTTGAGCCACAGTCTATACTAGGGTTGGGCGGCAGGTCACCCAGATACGCTAATTCTTGAATTGGATGGCTAATTCTCTTTTATTTTTTGCTATTTTCTGCTGTTTGACAGGGGTGACTAGGTGGTGGTGGTGTCAACCCGCCCAGGTAGGGACAGGGTGTGGGGAGGGTGGCTACCTGTCTGTGTAGGGCAGGCAGAACCCCTAGTCTATACAGCATCTCAAAGATTACATTACAACAATGAGAGAAAGAACATACATGAAGACAATCCAAAGCAGGTTCTATGATTTTCAAGTTCTTAGTCTCAAATGCAAGTCGAAGTGGATTCAGAACAAGTTCTGCCTGAGCTCCTTCAAGGGTGTTCCCAGCTCTAGATAAGACAGTGGTAATAGTTCCAGTTCTGCCCACAGGCTCTAACTCCTCTGCAGTATGTGGGCGACCAGGTTCTGTTCCAGTCTTTTCAGCTCCACCATCGGTTTCAAGGGAACTAAAACCAAAAATGGTCAGAATTTAGTATTAGAATCCATCTATTTAGGTCAAATAAAGCAAATCATGACTCCAACTCCATCTGAGGGTATTGATTCAGTAGCATATCCTTAAGACAGCCCAGGGGAGATTAAAAGCATGTCATACAGCACAAAGAAAGTGGAAATAAAATGGATCTACGTCGAATCTGAAAACCAAAAGGTCGTGTTCAGAGTAGTGTGATTTGATCCACAGCAAAAAAAAAAAAAAGAAAAAAAAAAAAAAAAAAGAAAAGATCTTAGTCGCTTGATTTGTAGCAGTAAAATTCAAAACAAAGACAAAAGCAGCAGATGAAATATAAAGAGATATAGACCTGTCATCTCCAGGTAAGGATGCTGCTTGATTTGTGTCAGTGGAATCAGGATGCTGCGTCTGATTGACCTCTTTCGCGTGATCTCAAGAAACATAAAATATAAGAAAATGGACATTAAATATACATTTATATTTTGCATATTCTATCTAACAATTTATATCGGTGCAGCAAGGGAAAGACAGGGAGATCTTGGGGAGAAACAAAAAAGAAAACACCAACCTAAATAAGTCTGAATAGCCTTATGAAGGTCTGGATATTTTTTTCCTGAACATTCTTTGACCATAGACTCGAATGCTCGACTTAAAAAACCCCCAGCGGCACCGCCAGCCATTTCTTCAATCCTTTGGGCCCTGGAGAAGAGGCTTAGAAGGTGCCGTATGTTAGAGCCCAAGGAGGAGGACCGTGGGTAGATGCGGTGCGGAGTAACGGCGGAGACGAGTGTGGATGGGGCGTGGATCTCACGCTCACGTGGTCAGCAAATTTGCCTTGGGTGTCAAGACGGATTCAAAAAGTAGTAGCCATCTGCGAGCGAAGTGTGGGGTGTACTGGAGATAAAAGACGACGCTGAGCCATGAGATACTGTGGCGTATACGTAGATGGATGTTCGTTCGTAATTGAGCCGTGAATATTTGGATCTGATATAGACGTATTTGGACGAAACAGAACCAATCAATTACAAGTTCATTCGCAAAATTGAATAAATTCAATTTTTTACAGATCTCCACCACCGTCTCTAGATTTTGTGCATATTGGAGGGAAGCACACACCGGGTAATTTCTAAATTATTATTTTTTTGACGATAAAACATCATATGTGCATTATTCTGATTTAGGTATCAGAAATGTCCCATATCATCCCGAGCCTTCCTTTGATTTTCCTGGTGCAGGTCTTTAGATGTCGTTGGCAGGAGTGCGGAATACGTCCGTAACACCTATGTTGATGTTATAATGTAATATTACTATTATTATTTAACTATAAAAAATATTAATTTTTTTCTTGGTATGAAATAGGTTATTATGAATCTAGTTGTAGTTTTGAATTACTTAGTTATTTTCGTACTATTAATAAAATTAGGTTAATCGTGTAAAAATAAATAAATAAATGTAAAAATTAGGTTAACCTATTTGTATGAAATGAGTTGAGACAAATGTTCTTGTTATCCTATATAATTAAATACCCATGACTTGATATGACATAAATATAATCCAAGAGCATGAATTACCACCTCTCACTACAAGTGAGGGCTCCTTTGAGGGTGAGTAGATCCTCTTGAATACAAGACTTCATTTATTCGGTTGTGAAAAATGGGATTGTGACAATCGAGAGAAAATTAGACTTGCTACCCGCCCGATGCAGGCAAGCAACAAGGTATCCTGGCCCCTGCCCCTACTCCAGCCCCTCGGGTTGGGGTCCTCTTTTCTCCCTGACTCTCATACTTGTCCCACATATGGTGGATTTTCAAAACTCACCGTCTGTTAATTTTCCAAACTACATAGATCTACAAATTAGCCTCCAATAAACATATTCAAGCCTACAATCATATCCACTACCACAATGTATAGATCCTGCAAAAAGAAACACATATCCAATAAAATATACAAAGAATATGCAAAATAATAGTATCTACCAAACCACCGTCTTTTAGTAGAATAAAAAAGAAAAGGAGGAGGAAGAAGAGATGAAGAAGAAAAGAATAAAATAAGAAGATGAGAAGATGAGTTCGTTGGATTAGAGAGAAAGGGAAGAAAGAGAGGTGGCTGAAAAACGTGAGTGTGGATAGAGAAAACTAGATTCTTTACTATATATACTTGTATATGGCGGGTGAGTGAAAATCCAAGTGGTTGGGTACCCAACCTACCCATTGCCCATTTAATGAGAAAAGCTACTTACAACTGGCCTTGCGCAATCTTATGCAACCGGCGCTCCTTTTGATGAGAACTTACCCCAAATAGATTTCACGTGAATTATTCCCACTCAAAGCACCGCACGTCCTCTCGGTGTTAACCAACACCACCACCGTTTGAGGCTAATAAAACTAGAAAACCCAACATTACAACCTTTTCATATAACTAGACATAGATAGACTCGACCAAAAAGAGATAGAATTAAAAGCAAACCCCATGCAGATGCAGCCACTTACATACGTAAATAAACCTCAGCCCTT
>NC_054600.1:35506192-35629462 GCF_004785595.1 Juglans microcarpa x Juglans regia | reverse complement strand
CAGGCCGGTTCAAACCCGATCCTTGCTTATTTCGGCCGGTACAGGCTTGTTTCGACCAATACAGATCCGAAATTTGGGTTTTTAATTTGGGTTTCTACTTTTCCAGATTGTGTCTCCCAGTTTTTCATCCATATTTCATATTTTGTGTGTATTCTTGACTCCAAGTTGAATTGTTGTGATACTTTTCTCCATGACAACTAAATTTGAGTCAATGTCTCTTGCACCAAACATTAGTATGCCTATGACTTCGGTAAAGTTGAATGAAAAAAAATTATATATTGTGATCAAAATCTGTTGAAATGTTTTTGAAAGGCAAGGACCTTCGTCGTACTCACTTGATTGATCCAATGCCTGACTCAGCTAGTTCTACATTTGCTCAATGGGAGCAAGAAGATGCTCAAATATTGTCCCTAATGTTGACTAGTATTGAGCCTAATATTTGCACCAGCTTAATACATTTTGACACTGCTCAAGAGGTGTGGAAGCATCTCAAACAGATGTATTCGGGTGTTGGGAACATAACCCGTATTTATGAGTTGTGTCAGCAATTCTTTGGGTTGGAACAGGGTGCTTTGGGCCTGGAAGAATATTATTCTCAAGTGATAAACATATGTGAAGAGCTCAGAATGTATCAACCTATCACTTCTAATGTTTCAAGTATGCTAAAACAATGGGAAGATTTTAATGTTGTTCGGTTTCTTGTTGGCTTAAAACCTGAGTATGAGTCAGTGCGTTCTCAAATTCTGGCAAGTCCACAACTTCCCTTATTTCCTGATGTGTTCTCCCGACTTCAGCGAGCCACATTATCTAGATAAGGATCTCAGTTTTCTTCAGATCAGAGTAATGAGAGATCCGCTTTAGCTGCCTCCTATGTTGCTCCTGGTGGGCGTGGAGGCCGGAGTGGTAGAGGTGCACATGGGGGGCGTGATGCCAGAGGTAATCGCACTCGAGGTCGTGAATCTCGTAAGTGCACTCATTCTGGTCGCACTAACCACTCGGTGGACTATTGTTGGGATCTCCATGGTAGACCATTTGGATCTACTAATCAAGCTATTTACCAAAATGCTACATCACCGTCAACGAGTTCTGACCCGACTCCAGAGATGATTAGCATATCAAAGGATGAGTATGATCAGTTTTTGGCTCGCACACGAGCGACTTCATCTTCCATAGCTACTCATGCCCATTCAGGTACAGCGTCCGCCTGTCTTGTCTCATCTACTCAAGATCCATGGATCATCGATTCAGGAACTAATGAACATTTGACCGGTTTGTCTTATTCCTTATCTAAGTTAGATACTTTGACATCTCCAAAGAGTGTTACTCTTGCTAATGGTTCTCTTGTTAAAGTTATAGGCATTGGATCCACTAAGCTCACCGATTCTATATCTTTGTCATCTGTTCTATATGCTCCTAGTTTTCCCTTTAGTTTGTTGTCCATTAGTCAAATTACTCAAACTCTTCAATGTTCTGTGACCTTTTATCCCTCCGTATGTATCTTTCAGGATCTCAAGACGGGGAAGAAGATTGGTACGGGGCATGAAGCTAGTGGTCTATATTACCTTGATGTCAAACAGTGAAGCTAGTGGTCTATATTACCTTGATGTCAAACAGTCACCCACTCGAGCCCTCACATCCTCATCATCTGCTTTTGAATGGCATTGTCGCCTTGGACACCCATCTCTTTCTCTTTTGAAACGTCAAGTTAGGAATCTTGAAAATGCATCTTCCTTTCCTTGTGAAGCATGTCAACTTAGCCAATACCATCGTGTGTCTTTTGTACCTCGAGTTGATAATCGAGCATCTAGTTCTTTTGAATTGGTTCACTCTGATATATGGGGACCAATCAACATTGTATCAAACAAGTTTCAGTATTTTGTTACATTTGTTGATGACTATTCTCGTATGACATGATTGTTTCTAACGAAGGCACGATATGAACTTCTTTCCATATTCAAAGTCTTTCGAAAAGAAATTAAAACAAAATTTAGACAAAAAGTTCAAATTTTGCGTTCTAACAATGCTAGAGAATACAAATCTAGTGCCTTTGCTACTTACTTAAGTAATAAAGGAATTGTTCATCAAACTTCATGCTCTTATACACCCTAACAAAATGGGGTCGCTGAACGCAAAAATCGCCATTTGTTAGATGTAACCAGAGCACTTTTATTGCACATGCATGTTCCTAAACGTTTTGGAGTGATGGTGTTCTTACTGCGTGTCACCTTATTAACCGTATGCCTTCATCAGTCCTCGATGGTTTCTCTCCATTCTCCATCTTGTTCCCTTCGTCTCCACCTTTTTCTCTCCCTCCAAAAATCTTTAGGTGTGTTTGCTATGTTCATAACCTTGGCCCAAGTTTTGATAAGCTTGCCCCACGTGCTACCAAGTGTTTCTTTGTTGGTTATTCTCGAACTCAAAAAGGATATCGCTGCTATAGTCCTGCTCTTAGACGTTAATTCACTAGTACTGATATCACCTTCTTTGAGTCCATACCCTATTTCTCGACAACATCTTCAGTTGTTGAGTGTGATCCTCTACCATTACCTACTCTTACCCTTTCTCCTGCACACCACCCACTTTTACCCAATCCTCCTCAGTTCCTTCCCTTGTTCCTTTACAGGTGTACTCGCGTCGCGTGCGGCCCCCGACTCCCATGCCTCCACCAAACTTGTCTCTATCTTCAGATCCTGAGTTACCTAGTGCTTCAAACTCTCCACCTATTGCTCTCCGAAAAGGTACTCGTTCTTGTGTTACTCAACATCCGATTGCCCAATATGTCTCCTGTCATGCCTTATCTCCATCTTTTTCATGTTTTACTTCTCAACTTTCAAAACTTTATGTTCCTAAGACAATTCATGATGCTTTATCTGATTTGGAATGGAGGACAGCTATGAAAAATGAAATGGATGCTCTTCACCATAATGGGACATGGGATCTTGTTCCTCTACCACCTGGTAAACACCTTGCTAGTTGTAGATGGGTATATACAATCAAATTTCATCTTGATGGGTCTGTTGAACGCCTGAAAGCCCGCTTGGTTGCTAAGGGTTACACTCAAACTTATGGCATTGATTATAATGAGACTTTTTCCCCAGTTGCCAAAATTTCTTCTATTTGGGTATTGATCTCTCTTGCTGCTAACTTGGATTGGCCTTTATTTCAGTTGGATGTTAAAAATGCATTCCTACATGGCGACTTAAATGAGGAAGTGTATATGGAGCAACCACCTAGGTTTGTTGCTCAGGGGGAGTATCGAGGTACTGTGTGCAAGTTAAAAAAGGCATTACATGGTTTGAAACAATCTCCTCGAGCATGGTTTGGGAGGTTCTCTGATGCTGTATTAGCATTTGGTCTTCATAGATGCCAAACAAACCACTCGGTATTTCACCTACACAGTGACGCAGGTCATATCTTCTTGGTTGTATATGTTGATGACATTGTAATTACTGGGAGTGACTCGGTTGGAATTGCTAGGACTTGGGCAAACTTAGGTACTTTCTTGGAATTGAAGTCGGTAGATCTAAAAAATGCATTAACCTATCTCAGAGAAAATATGTACTTGATCTTCTGGAAGAAACTGGCATGTTAGGTGCACGACCTATTGACACTCCTATGGACCCAAATCGTAAACTCTTGAAAGATGAAGGTGAGTTGTTTGGAGATCTAGGTCGGTATCAAAGACTTGTTGGAAAATTGAATTATCTTACTATCACTAGACTTGATATCTCTTATGCAGTGAGTGTAGTGAGCCAATTTCTACAAACGCCCAGGGTCTCACATTGGGATGTTGTAATCCATATTCTTTGTTATCTAAAGCGAGCTCCTGGCCTTGGACTATTGTATAGATCAAATGGACACCTTAGAATTGAAGCTTTTTCAGATGTTGATTGGGCTGGATCTCCTTCAGATAGAAGATCGACTACTGGATATTGTACCTTTGTGGGAGGTAACTTGGTTACATGGAAAAGTAAGAAGCAAACAGTAGTAGCTCAGTCTAGTGCAGAAGCCGAATACAGAGCAATGGCTCACACTACTAGTGAACTGACATGGTTGCAACACTTTCTTCAAAAGATTGGGTTTCCAGCTCCTGTCCCTCTTCAGTTACTTTGTGATAACCAAGCTGCAGTGCATATTGCGTCTAATCCTATATTCCATGAGAGGACTAAACACATTGAGATTGATTGTCACTTCATTCGGGATAAGATACTAAGTGGTAACATTTCTACACCCTTTGTGAAGTCTGCTGATCAACTTGCAGATATGTTTACCAAACCATTGTGTAGTAGTCGGTTAAAGCTTATTTGTTCCAAACTAGGTTTATATGATATATATGCCCCAGCTTGAGGGGGAGTGTTAGAGGACATGGTTGTAATCAGTATAGTTTATGAGTATACAATGGTCATTTGCATGTAGTATGTATAGGATGTTGAATGTTAATGAAAATTTTGAATTCATTCTCTCTGTCTATGTTCGACTACACACTTAAAATCACTTCTTTAAAAAAAAAAAAAAATTGTCAAGCGGTCAAATTGAGCAGTACAATTGGGAGGCAAAGTAGTTTTTTCCATATATTATATGGCTTGCTTTCTGAAGTCCAGGTCCTAATAATGGCATGTCTAGAGACAAAATAAACAAGCACTATATACTGTCGTCATGCACTTAACTTACACTGCTCCACAAACAGTGATTGACTACTTTCCATGGACGGCAGGAAGGTTTAATTACACAAAGCTTAAACCACACAGGCACATAACAGTTTTTTCTTCTTTATTTTTCGCTCAAGGAGATTTTCATTAACCCACTATTGATGATCAACGGTAACAACAAATTAAGTTTCAGGTTCAAGTGCCTACCCTTTCGATGCTTCCTCTAGAATATATAGCAGTCTTAGGGCATCCACATAACGCAATTCTCCAGTAACAGTTGAAACCTGAAAAGACACATTTTTCTATACGATTGTAATAGTGAACAGATTCAACAAAAATTAAATAAATATATGACAACAAAAGAAGAAACCAGAGAAATGCTAAAGGGCACAGTAATTACTGAGCAGAATAAGAATAAGCTACTCACCCTTCTCCACAAGCTTACAATGTAATTATATTTGTTCACTAGCTCACGCTCCTGACCCTGAAAGAGTCTAAAGGTATTTTCCACTGGTTTTTGGTTAAGTTTCCATCAATTGAAACTAGAAGAAAAATTTTATTGCACAGCAGAAGAAAACTTTAACAACTTTTAAATACATCGTTATATACTCATATAAGTGGAAACAATTATTTGTTAAACACTAGGCCATAATCATATTTACTCCCCCCAAAACACAAAAAAAAAAGAGAGGGAGAGAGAGGCCATAACTTAAGGTAATGCAGTTGAGTACTAAATACATAAAGCTACTGCCAGACCAGATCCAATAACATCATTCACCTCTGACAAGGAAATCTTATATGGATTGGTAAACTAGGTTTCCCTTCCTCATCTCACCATTCTACCTAGAATTCTGACTTTTTTCAGAAAGAAAACTTCGTACTGTTCAGTTGTTGCAATACTTTTTTTCATAAGATAATATTAATGAGCACAAAGGCACTATCCAAATACGTATGGCGTATACAGCTAATTGAAAGGATACTTGTATGCTCCATGACTAGAAGATGAATGGCTGAATTAACCAGTTGAATAGACTCTTCAAGCGTTGTGATGATATAGCTCCGGGCAATTGTATCAGACTGAAACTGTGATATATGCCAGCCTTGAGAAGTAACGGAAAAAGGGTTGCATCCTACTGACCATATCCAATCCTGCCAAATTGCAGACATTAATTTTCTAAAAAATAGCAGTTCAACCAAATTACGACAGGAAATGCAAACTTCCACAGACAAACACTTCCAAAAGCCTCAGCATAAATGAGTGTACACATGCACTCCCACACATACAAAGACAAAAGCACATACTAGAGAGAGAGAGAGAGAGAGAGGGGTAATAATCAAAATTTAAAATGGTAAGCATACAAGAATGCCACACAGATATTAAAGCTATTAGTAATTCAAGCACCAGCCCCTAATGAGAAGGCTGTACAAACGCATGTATGGCATTTACATATTAAATCCAATCTTTTACTTATCAAAACAATATTAAACCTAACCTTTTACTTTATTCCATATGAGTGTTTCTATTGATGCAGTGAGCAACACCCCCACCCCCCAGGGCCTATAACCAAAATCCATTTTTAGGATACAACAAGAATTTGTATTCTCAAATTATATCAGAAGGATTTGGAGTCATTGTGAAAATCATCAAATGATTCTGTTGATACATTTGCGTAATTAAAATTTTACAATCAGTAAACTAGATTTATTATCATAAACTACATTTTCCAAAAAAATAGATATATTCAAACCATGATCATGAGCAAGTGCATAAATATACTCCCAAAATATGTGTGTATAGGAAGTCATGATTAGCTGATGAATTAGTAGTTTTTATTCTTGTTTCTTTAGTACCTTTAGTGGTTCCTATACATGTCATGTTCATTGACAAAAGCGGAAAGAGAGGGATTCAAACCCTCGGTAAGGAAAACCTGTACAAATTGAATTACAAATCGAGAGGAATCGCAGATATCTGCATCTAGCCGAAATATTTTAAAAAATGGGACCATATCTTTTACTTTATTCCATATGAATCTTACTATCAATGCAGTGAGAAACACAAACCCCCCCCCCCCCCTCCCCCGGGCAGATTCATTCATCTCTTGATAATTCATCAGAGGAACGGCATTTTTTCTTAAGGTGTTCTACACACACATACTCACCCATAGAAGCATATGAAACGAAATAACTGGAGCTGCATGTTGCTAACTGCAGTGAGTGCAGGCCTTAGAACATGGAAGATCAATGCCAGCACAATAGGATCATCATATAACCTCATCATTACAGTCAGAGGGAAAACTAACTAGACCTGTCAGTGCTACTTTGATTATTAAATCATTATAAAACACAATGCATCAGTATAGCTTTCTCATAGTGACATATGACATACCTCAATAGCAGTTCCATGAGCTTGACTGTAGACAAGATGAAGAGGAAGCAAACCAGCAAGATGCTCTGAGGCAGCAGCCAATGCAGCTTTTATGGGCCTCCTGATTTTGGGGGCATAAATAAATATCATGACTGTTGATGCCTCTTGTACATAAATAACATCTGTCTATGCTAATTGTACTGGGCAAAAGTTAGCTATTGGTAATATAATTGTACACCAATTATCTCTAGGTTAAATCAGATATCTCATATCAGTTTCTAATTCCAATGTCGATCTTTCAAAAAAAACAACAAATGAAAAATAAATAGCCAAAAAAGGACATAACAAAAAATATATATCAGATAGAAAAGGCATGCATTTAACTACAAACTGAGTCATCTTTCATAGAATAATGATGAAGGAAAAAATAAAATCCAAAATTAGCAGTTACTTATACTGTCTTTTCCATTCAAATTATAAAACTGAGTCCTTGGAAGCAGATTGATTGACTTAATAGCTCACAAGCTACCATTGCAAAAAACCTTGGGAGTCCACCACCTGAGCCTAAAACAGTGGGGATTGTAGGATTCAAAGGACATTAAAAAAAATAATAATAATGTTGTAACAATAGTGCCAAACTAGACCTTGCCAGTAGTAGGAAAAGTATATTTTTTTTTTTTTATAAGTAGTACTAGGAAAGGGTTTTACTTTCACTTTTTATAAGATAAAATTTTATTGATTGAAAAATATGCGTAGCCCAAATACACAGGAAGTATACACGGAGTACACCTAGTAAAAAGGTTTCAATTTCATTGGTCACTTCCTGAAGCATTAATAAGTTGAACATAATAACAGAGCTAACATATATGGAAAAAGAAAAAAGAAAGAGAATGCCACGGTAGATTTAGTAATATTTCCATAACTGTTTAGAGTTATGAAATACAAGGGCTTTGCCATTTTCTCTTTATTACTAAATTTTCTCTTTATTTCTCCTGAATCTGTAACATGTCACCTAAAGCATTGGAAATATACATATTCCGAAAATTTCCAAAAACATTTCAGCTAACATTATACATCAGGATGGTGAAACCATAGAGAATCAAAAACTGAAAACTATGGAACTGCTTTGGTGGGGTTTTTTTCTAGAAAAAAAACCCCACCTTTCTAGGAATGAGTGCAATAAAAGTAGCATTGAAACTTTTCTCAAATTTCATAAATGAATGAAATTCAAGAAAAACCTTCATAAACTATTCTGCACTATATCCCAACAAGCTTGAAAAAAAAAACCATTGAATAACCATCCAGACCCAAAGCCTTTTCCCTTGCCATTCGCTAACCACATCAAGAACTTCTTCAAAAACTCTCCAACCTCTCTGCACATACCTGGTCAATAGAGTCAAAAAACAGCCCGTCTAACTTGGGTCTCCAAGAGAAATCTTCCCTAAACAACTGCTCATAAAAATTCACAATATGTTCCTTGATAGCCTCTTGATCCGAAAGAATGTTATCACCTTCATGAAGGATTTCTGTAGCATTATTTCTTCGATGAGAGTTTGCCATTTGGTGAAAATATTTGGTACACTTATCACCTTTCTTCAATCACAAAACCCAAGATTTTTGCCTCCAAGAAATTTCCTCCATTAAAGAGATCGACTCTAATTCAGCAACCACCCCTTTTTTCTCTACATTACCTCCCCGGATAAATCCCCCAACAACTCCCTATCCTCCAAACACTGCAACTGATCCAGAAGAAGCTTCCTCTTACCATCCAAGTTCCCAAACACCTCTTCATTCCATTTCCTCAAATCTTGTTTAAACGCTTTGAGTTTTCCAGCCAGAACATAACTCTGAGGACCAGAAAAAGTGTACGAAGACCACCACATCCTCACCCTATCCACAAAGCCCTCATCCTCCAGCCACATATTTTCAAATTTGAAATACCTACGCCCTCTGAGAATACCCCCACAATCCAGCATAATGGGATAATGATCAGAACAAATTCTCGGTAGTCTTTTCTGACTCAAATCTGAAAAATGAGCTTCCCAAGAAGCCGAAACCAAGAATCTGTCCAGCCTAGGCCATGCTCTACCATTGGACCACGTAAAATCCCCTCCCACCATCGGTAAGTCAATCAAATCTAACTCGAAAATCATATCTGAAAAGATTGTCATAGGATGAGAAAAATGAGAATCCCCACTAGATCGCTAGAAAATCAAGTAATATTAAAATCTCATCCAAAACACCAAGGGAGATCCCACCAATAGCAAGGACCCGTCATTTCATTTCATAAAATACTCCTACTACTATCCAAATTCGGACCATAAACACTTGCAAAGGCCCATTTGAAACCATTGTCCACACTCTTAAAATGGCAGGCCGCCAAATATTCTCCCACATAATGATCAATCAACTACACCACCCTCTTATCCCACATAACAATTATACCCCTTGTTGCCCCTTTCGATACTAACTCAACCCATCCCACACAATAACAACTCCACAAACTATTAACAATATTGATTAACAAACTTCAGTTTGGTTTCCTATAAGCAAATAACACCAACCCTCCACTTACAAATCAAATTCTTCACCCGGAGACGTTTTCTAAAATCATTAAGCCCCCAAACATTCCAAGAAATTATCTTAGTTTCATTGATAACCATTAGCAGCCCTCTCCTTGCCTTTATTTCTAAAGGCACTTCCTCCCCTACCATTATAATTAACACAGCACGACAATCTCTTTGATTCCCTCTCTTTTTTTAAAGCAGATCTAGACAAAGAAAGTTGACCAGCCTCAATAGCAATAAGGAGGGCTCTAAATTTTTCCTCAAAGCCATCACAAGAAACTCTCACACAATCCTTAATTTCATCCACCTTCCTCCAAAATCAGAAGATTTATTATTCCAATCAATCCTTGGAGAAATTGAACACAATGGATCAGGAGCATAATCCTCATCTAATTCAAATATTTCACCAAATTCACCTGCCTCAAAATCTTCACCTCCACAAAGAGCCAACTGCATATCTATATTATTAAACTGGGTGCAGGGGACCCCTGAATCATGTATCTCGACAGACCCAAGAGCATTCACCCTTAGCCCCTTCCCACTATCTACCTCCTCCAATATCACACCCCCTACCATCTGCTCAACACCACCATTACATAACTGAACAGACGATAATGACTGCATTGACTCCTCACTGCCAGTGTTTTAAATTTCGTACCGTACCGGCCGGTACGGCCGAAATTTTTCGTTTCGGCCGTCCGGCCGGTACAGGTACTATACCTGTTCCGTACCAGCCAAAATACCGGCCGTACCGGCCTAAATTTCGGCCTGTACCGGCTTCTATTTTGGCCGGTACCGGCCGATATTTCGGCCTGTGTTTTTTTTTTTTTTTTTTTCGAACTACAAGCTTATTTTTTAATCCCCAATTCAGACTGGACTATTTATAATTTATATATATATATGTATTTATATATAATTTATTTATATATAGACTATTATTTGGAATATAATTTTTATATATATTTATATATATAATTTATTTATATATCGACTATCCCGAAACGTTATCCTGAAACGCTATCCCGAAACGGTACCGGTACCGAAATATTTCGTTCCAGTGCCTTGACCGTACGGCGTCCGGTACGGTATTCAAAACATTGCTCACTGCCCTTCTCTAAGATAAAATCAATCTACGCAACCCCAGGAACAGGAGAAAACCACTTCCTCCCTCTTGCCGAAGAAAAAATCACCATCAGAGAGCCCCCAAAATAATCTCCTTCCGCCGTCTACCCTTTCTGAGTTGTAAGCCCATCCATCTGAGTCGTCTTTGGACTGTGCTGAACCTCTACACATGACGGCCTCTTGGATCTCTGTCAACAAAGTGTCACCTCCGTGAAACTCAACGTCAGAATGACCTCAGAAGATTTGCCCGCCACCGTCAATCCATTCTGTGAAGACTAAGCTTCCATTGGAACCACCATCCGCTTGGGCTGAGCCTCCACCACACCTAAAGGGCTTGAAGATTTCTACTGCATACGAAGAATTTTAGGCCTCCAATGGACAAACTTGGTAACAAGGCCTGTATCCAACCCAACTCCTTTCTTAGCAACCATAGGCCCAAACAACGCCTTTGATGCCTTCTTATTTTCTTTAGAAACCTGGCCCAAGCCCATGAGCAAGCCCAAGCCTCCATCTACCTTTGTCAGCAAAGAATCGAACTTCTCCTTCCAGCCAATTATCTCTGCCTGTATATGCCATAGAGACCCTTCCACTTCTCCAAGTCTCTACAACACCTTGGAAGGCCAACCAACAGTTCCGCCATCAATTTAATTCCCAGGACTCTACGATCAAACCATCCTTCCAATTTCTTCCTTCCGACGCAATCTCCTCCTTCCTTTGATATCCATTACCACCCTCCTAGTGTGAACTAGAATGCCCACGCACTAGCTTCAACAATGCCGACACATAAGAAGCTTCACCAAAAGAGGTTGCACCTCTGTGAGAAGTCGATGTAAGCACCTCTTTACCTCTAGGATCCCATGAAGCAACACCTTGTTAAAAACAACTAAGTTATTGTGAGCAGAAACAGAGGGAGGTGAACCAACGATCTCTCTCATATTCCTCACAAAACCAGCCCATCCACTCCCTTTCTGCCCTTTAGGAATCACTAAAATACCCTCTGGTGTCAAACCTATTGGTTGTAAATGAGTGTACTCAGTCAAATTTCGGTCTGATGGCTCACTGGATAGATATAAGGCCCGTCTGGTGGCTCTTGGAAACCGGCAGGAGTATGGTGTTGATTATGAAGAGACATTTGCACATGTTGCCAAAATGACTACTGTACGAACTATCTTGGCACTTGCTGCGTCGCAGGGGTGGTCTCTCCAGCAGATCCTTGTATGGACTGAAACAGGCTCCGCATGCAAGGTTTGATAAATTTCGCTCTACTCTGCTTGCTTTTCACTTTACTCAGAGTCAGCTTAATTCCTCTCGATTTCTTCGCAAGACTTCTGCAGGAATTGTATTGCTTCTAGTATATGTTGACGACATTGTAATTACTGGCTCTGATATTGAGTTAATTAAGCAATTACAACAGCATCTCAAGGCCTCTTTTCACATGAAAGATCTCGGTCTCCTGCAGTACTTTCTTGGCCTTGAGGTGCAGATTACTCCGATTGGTACATTGTTACATCAGCACAATTACACGCAAGAAGTGATTTCATTGGCTCATCTCCAGTCGGGTAATTATGTCCTTACTCCCTAGGAGGTAAATCTTAAGCTTCGTCAGGAGGAAGGCGAGCTTCTATCAAATCCATCTTTGTATCGGCAACTCGTTGGGCGTTTGAACTACTTGACAATTACTCGTCCTGACAATTTTTTTGTTGTGCAGCAGGTCAGTCAATTTATGCAGGCCCTCAACACCTTCACTTAGTCGTTGTCCGCCGCATTATCCAATATTTGAAGGGCACCTCTACACGCAGGTTGTTCTTTCCTAAGGAATTTCCTTACAGTTGGTGGGGTATAGTGACGTTGATTGGGCCGGATGTGCGGATACTCGTCGCTCTGTTACTGGCTGGTGCATGTTTTTAGGCAATGCACTCATTTCTTGGAAGAGTAAGAAGCAAGACAGAGTTTCCAAGTCCTCCACTGAGTCTGAGTATCGTGCTATGTCTTCCGCATGCTCTGAGATCACATGGCTTAGTGGGTTATTTGGTAAAATTGGTTTTCCTCAGCTTCATTCCACTCCTCTTCATGCTGATAATACAAGTGCTATTTAGATCGCCGCTAATCTTGTCTTCCATGAGCGTACGAAACATATTAAAGTCGATTGTCATTCCATACGTGAAGCCTTTGACAAACATGTGATTACTCTTCTTCACATTTCCACCGAACATCAAACTACAGACGTATTCACTAAAGCTCTTTCCCGGCACCGACATCAGTTCTTGGTTGACAAATTGATGCTTCTTGATCTCCCATCATCAATTTGAGGGGGGATGTCACGGAGATATGAATTTGATATGATTATTGTATTTTAGTAACATTTTCCTTTATAGTTAGATACTTTCCTTTCTAGCTAGATATACACATAACCGTGTAAATACTTACCTTGTATAGATAGTAGGCGCTGGAAATCTGGCATATATTGTGTACAATTCCTTCTATATAATGAGAGCAATCCCTATGGAAAGGGTATTCAGACCAACATTGACAAAAACAACTTCAAAGCAAAAGAACAATGGCCATAGATACTGAATATTATCCGGATTTGCCCGAAAAAATATTAGAGTCTCATACGCAAAAGAAAAAAAAGATGAGAAATATTTAGTGTGTCCATGTTGCTAGATCCCACGGAAGATGCAGTAAGAAAACTGTTTGTCCTCTATAGTTGACATCATCTTGGTACGAGCTTCCATAATTATGACAAAAAGTAACAAGCTACTAAAGAATCCTTCTAGGAAACCATTCAAAAATAGCAAGAAGCATGCCAAGATATACAATGTTATCCCCGAAGCCACATCTTCCTAGCATATAATACAAGATTTCCCAATTGACATGGTCATAGGCCTTATTCATATCTAATTTGCAAAGTAGCCCTAGTTCCCCTAAGTTGAGCCTACTATCAAGGCATTCATTGGTTATAAGCACCGAATCTACAATATGTCTACCTCTGACGAAGGCATTTTGGGGCTTTGGAATGATGTTCTCCATTAGCATACTCAAGCTTCGTTTGCTTCTTAAACTCCTCTCAACTCATCTTAACTCATCATTACAACTTTTTTAAATTTCAATACAAAATATAATAAACAATTCAACTTTTTTAAATTCTAAAATAATAATAATATTAAAAAATAATATTCTAACAATATTTTATCATCTAAACTCAACTCAACTCAGTTCAACATCCAAACGCAACCTCAATCAATTGGCAAGTACTTTAGCTAGAATCTTGTATAAATGATTAGCAAAGCTTATAGGACAATAAGCTTTATAATTGACTGCCCCAACAATTGTGGAATGAGTGCAACAAAGGTGGCCTTGAAACTTTTTACAAACTTATCTTAAGTATGCGACTCCTAGAGTACTCTCAAAATGCCTTCCTTAATGACATCCCAGCAAAATTTTAAAAAATTCCATAGTAAATCCATCTAGACTCTGTGCTTTGTCACTAGCCATACTTTAGTTCTCACCATTGTGAACCCCGTTCTCTTCAAAAGGTCTCTAGCCACATGGCTCTCTCTTGATATATAGTCTCAAATGCTACAACTTAGGCCTCAAAGAACACTGTTTGTAGAGCAAGTGTCCATAATATTGAAAAACATGATCCCTTTTCTTGGGTCCTTATCACCAAGCAGCACTATTGCCTCCTTAAGCCCATTGTTTCCCTTCAAGCTAACGAGCCCTTTTGAGTGGGTCGTTTCTTTTCAAGCTGGTCTTTAACCTGAACTAGCCCCCTTCTATCCAAGCCCAATTCAACCCCTTCAATAAAATCATCACTTTGTCACATATGTCCAGCAACAGGTTTCTCGACCCATCGAGGTAACTGTTCATCTCTCTTTCCACCTGGCCTCCCTTGGCATCCCATCCGGGGGGCGACAGGGATGTCAGTCATGTTGGGTCACCCATGTTCAGGTCGGGTTAGGATTAAGAATATATGATAGATTCAAAATATTTGACTTTTCACGAATTTGAATATATATTAGGTACTAAAAATAAGTCAGTTATTTTCTAAATTTGAAAAACCAACAAATTTCTACAAACTCAAAAAGGAAACATAGTATATTACGGCACTTGAGGTCCTTATTGATAGAGGTGATACACACCTGAGTAAATTTTGACTATCTCACAGTAGTAAATTACATAACATCGAGATGGAGGTTCTACGATTTTTTAGAATTTTAATTTTTTGAATTTCGATTTTGGAAGATTTTCAAATCTAATATTTCTTACAATATAAAAGTCAAGGGATTATAAACAATTTAAAGGTTTTCAATTTTCAACAATTGTAGATTTTTGGAACTCACTCAATTATCATAGTAGATAGTTGAGATATTCTTGCCATTTCATTAATATTCCAGGTCTAACAGTCACTAAAAATTAATTCATGTATAGTAAGTACTTATCAAAAAAAAAAACATGTATAGTTAAGACTTTGAAGATCTGTACCATGGGAAAACCAACTAAGGAAACCCTTAAAAATTAAGAGCTTAGAACATTGAGAAGAATTAATGGAAGAAGAGACAGTGAGAGGAGCTATTTCTGCCATGAAATGCTGGAAGAAGCCATCGAGAGAGGGAGCGTGTGAAAGAGATATATAGCTTAGAAAACTGTTTTTAAAACAGGAACCAAAAATCATTTGGATAGCTTCTATAAACTTTAATGGCCTTGAACTTCAATGTTTTTCTTGTATCTTTTTCTCCATCTAGGTAGGTGTCCCTATTCTGTGTACTTGAGTTGCACCTTTTGTGTTTTTTAATGAAGTTTTATGACTTAAAAATAAAAGAAATACATGTCTAAATACTAACCTCAAATTCCACAAAAGTGAGTGCCCGTTACAATGAAGATGACCCTCCAAAGATGAATCCTCCGATTGAACGACAATAATCATGTCAGAGAGTGCCTTTGCCTGATAATGCTTGTCAACCAACAATGGCTCGCCATGAATGAACCAAAAGATTGGAACTTCAAGCGTGGATCTACTGTTGGCATGTGACCCTGCAGTTTTTTCAAATTGTAGCATTAGTACCAGAAATCAAACACACACATCAGAGGATCAAGTTACATGTAACTCACCACGCCTTTTTTTCAATGGATCAACTTTTTTAACAAAAACATGCAAGAGTTACATGTTAAAGGGTCCACATTTCCGTGTACTCAGGTTGCACCCCTCTAAGCTCTTAATAAAATGAATTTCATCAAAAGAGGAAAATGTTTGGCTCACATTTCCCACGCATCAGTAAAATTACATATAAAGTTGACAAGATACTCCAGGTTGCACAAAATTAACAGGATGGTTTGGTGATAAAACTAATAAAGAAATTGTATCGCTGAGACAAATGCCAAAAATCATGTTAAATGAGCTTCAAGAGCAGATGAGCATTTTAAGGCAGCAGAGAGAACCTTTGAGAGAACCATGCTCATTCAGCCTCTGCAACTGAAACTGGAGAATGGAAGAGTCAAGATACGTATGAATGGTTTTCCTGTAAGTTCCATTAACAAGCAATAATGGGACAGCTGCTGCTCTTCGTGCCACCGAAAAGGCCATTGCCAAAGCAGGATCCTCTGACAGAGTTAGCCTACGAACCTCATCCACATCAATAAAGCAGACACAGAAAAGTTTAAAGGGGCAGCAAATCTAGCATCTTATCACCATATTAGTTCCAAAAGGCATAAATATATAACTAATGCAAAAGAAATTCCAAAAGCACAAATTCAAAGAAATCAAACAACAATGACTGATGCATACACGTGCTCGCTGAACATAGGTTTCTGAGAAGATAATAACAAAGAAGAAAGTCCATCCATAATGGCATTGCGATCCACAGGCAATTTTTTTATATTTCTTACTTTCTGCAACAAATATATAAGAGTAAGGACAAAATTTGGTTTCATTAAAGCTTCTTTGAATTTATCAACATTAGCCATACCTCCTGTGTGATGAAAAACAATTGAAAGGATATCTTCTCATAATGATGGAAAGCCCCATCAGCAATGGAGGGTGATATAACATGTCGCATAGATCCCCACAATGTCGCACCTAAATGCGCAAGAAAAGTATCGCGTGCAACTGTGTAATTTTGTAGCTCCTGCAAAGTTGTAAATTATTAATTCAGATAGATAAAGACTTCTCAGGTTGGAAAGGCACAATCCTCAAAACTAGAAAAATGTGCACATAATTGATAAGCTTTCTAATCACAAGGAAAATAACAAATGTTGTCAGAGACAGGCCAATAGGCATACCTCATAAGTATCACTGAACAAATTCCAACTCTCCATTCTCTTTAATGCCTCTATGGCCTTTCTCTTGTGACTTTCATCATATTCTTCACCTTCAAAAGACTGGAGCTCATTTTTCAAATCCCTCATTCTCTCGTCAAGTTCTGAATTCATAAATTGCAAAAGATGCATGATTCACAAGCCACATTTGATGTGAAAGAAAATATTTGTGAGAAAACAATCAAGTCACACCAGATTTATTATATCATACAACAGAAATACTGCATGAAGAAGGATATGAAACAAGATACACGACTTAAATAGTGGAAGATCAACTATTTTAAAAGTGTATCTAGACTGACCAGAAAAGTGGAAACAAGAGCAGGGGGGTTTTTGTTGGTGAAAAAAATAAAATAAAATCTATTCAGATGGAATTTGGAAAAGGGATCAAAAAGCAAGGCTATTTTTTATATGCCTATCCTATTTAATTTACCATTTGTTTTTCATATTCAATATCTAATGTAAAGATTGCTTTAATAATCACCTGGCTGTTAAACCTGAAATGTTTTGACAAATGAAATAACATGATTTTGTCATTCCCATATGCTACATAGCAGAGATATGAAAACCAAGCATGATTATGATTTTATCTCTACTTGTAAGAATAACCAAAATTGCATGTAAAACGAACTGGAACAATTTTGACTTACCAAACAGCAAAGAAGTTCACTATAAGCAAGTTAATAAAGTATCCCCTCACCCAACCCATATCTCATCTCCCCCCACCCCCAAACAAATTTATTTAAAAGAAAAAAAAGAACAAACTTTCCAAACTTTGCCATCACAAAGAAGATCACCTTCACAAAGAGCAAGCTTAACCTTCCTTCCCTTGCAATGTTTAAAAGCAAAAAGCTCATATATATCAATCTCCGCCAGAAGAATATCAATGGCCTGATGTTCTTTCTGCAACAATTGAATGCACAATGATTAAAACATGAGACATTTTTTTCATGAGTATGATTAAAGCATGATACATGGGAGCCTCACAATCAGGTAAATTACTAACGTGAAATATAAGAACTGAAAAATCTCACATAGTATTCAATTCTTATATTCACCACAAAGAACATACATCACCAAATACAGCAAACTTCTCCTGAATAGCATCTTGCAACCTATCTTCAGCCTCATCTTCAGAAAGTTCTGCATGCCACAAAAAGTCAAAATTAATTATCAAGGAAAACTAAACACTCGTTTAAAGAGCTCAAACATGCATTATCCACAACAACATCTATTGCACCTTATTCTTTAGGTACTTAACCACCACTCTGACAGTATAACATCATACCCAACAGAGTAGCATTAAAGCACTTCATTCACATAACAAGGCTCCATAAGGTTTCCACAACATGGAGAAAAAGAATTTGTTTTATGAAGAATATACATACAAGAAAACAACCCATAACCATTACAGCCAAACAAACCATATAAGCCAACATACATTACAGTGTCTAAGACAGTCAAAGAGCATTTTTCCATTTTTCTCAGAATATTATAACATCAAACGAATAATATCATCTCTACAAATGGGCAGCATATTAATCAAAAAATGGGAAATGCGAACAAAAAAAAAAGGAATCGTGCACACATCAGCACATACAAATGACAAAGCACTAATAAGAATTACAGTAGTACCTGAAACTGCACCGATTGTTTTTTCCACATTTGGTAAACTTAATTCTGTGCGCACACCTTCTCCACCAACAGCAGGTCCCCATGAGAAAGGGCCTGCACTTAAATCAATAAATGCCCACCTGATGCAGTAGATATTTTTGTCTTTATTAGCTTGTGGGAGAGAGGGGAGGAGAGAAAGGGGGGAAGAGAGAATGAACCTGTCTTTTCCAATCCATGTATCTGTGAGACATTCGACATGAAAATCACCAAAATCCCTGGATTTTAATTCCTTTTCAAAAAGAAGCCTCATGTCTTCATTCTTCCCTTTCAATAACTTGAAATAAAGAGAAATTGAAAATGATTAAGAAAACAATTAACCTCTAAAAAGCTTTCTTCTTGAGCACTTCATTGGTATACACATAACATCCGCACACACATACACAGAGAGAGAGAGAGAGAGAGAGGACCATATACCTGTAAAACTTTGCTCTGAATAATATCTGCAGTATTTTTCCCTTGGTACAACCTCTCAACATTAGTCAGCGCATCTAGGCAAGTGTTGTACCATTCCCCCTGGAAATTATTATTGAGCTACAGTATTATCTAAATTGTAAGGAAGGCTCTAAAATCTCAACAAAAAACTGCAAGCTTGTGGTTAAAAAATTTTAAAAAGAAGCATATTACTGATAATAATTTTAACAGGCAATTTTAACATATTGGGGCATTCGTAGGAAATTGAATTTTATAAATTATCAGCTATGGAGGCAAACATTTGACAATTACAAATATAACCATATGGGCCCAAAATATCATTCTTCTAAACAAAAACCTAAAATTGTAAGCATGGAAGTTTCCTTCCTTTTAAAAAGATGCAATTTTCTTTGCACCTCACATTAAATCCTAATTTCCTATTTCATAGAACACAAATATATCATAGGATAGAACTACTCAGGAAAACGAACTACATTAGCATTCAATAGTTTCAACTTTTTTAAGACAAGGACAAAGACTGTGCAAACGCAACATATCTTTTACCCGGTTATAACTTAATCCCCAGAACGACCTACATTAGCATTCAATATTTTCAAGTAATTTAAGCACAAAGTAGACTAACCGTGTCTGCATCTTCAGTTATTGTCCAGGCAAACTTTGCCATTGGATGCTTCTCATACAAAGGTCTCTTAATCTTATCGAGAGCTGTGAATCAATTGATATTTAGCCATTTCAAGAAGATGAAGCTACCTATTCCTATGCATCTGTAAATGAATAGGAATTTCAGGTGTTTCCTGACAAGTAAAATGAAAATAAGAAAGTTTGCATACCGAGAACAGTTTCTGGAACATTTCCTGACTGGAGAACTTTTGTTTGCAAACTCTTGTTCTGCACAACAAAAAATGTCAGTGCCGATTTTGTCAATAAGATAAGTGCAGCAGAAAATTTTTTGGCAAAAATTATGTGGCCACAAAATACCTTAAACCTATCATTCTAACTAAAGACAACATTTATATGTTGAATGAACAACAGAAAACCTGAAAATTAATATTTTGATAAGTAAAACCTGAAAATTAATAAACACATTTGATCCGATCCAGATTAATATACATATTTAAGGAATCAAAACGAAAATAAAATGCCAACAAAGAAACTAAAAAAAAAAAAGAAAGTACCGCTTTAAGAAAGTCTATTTCTGACTGAGATAAACCTCTCCTGCAACATATTAAAGAAAAAAGGGGGAAATTAAAAAAACAAATGGACGATAACAATTAAGAACTAAATAAAGAAAGAATGAGGCAGTAACCAAAACAGGAAACATTGATACAGAAACTGCCAGATTGTCATAACAACATAAACAGGTCCCATTACCATACACATTAAGATGGAAAGAATGTAGGAACGTAAGATAATGCCAGGACCTTACAAATTTAACATCAACATGTTACATACAATCAGACAATATACCAACTGGGTGGAGTTTGCAAAATAGATGGTCATTGGTGAATTATCTTTTATTACGTTATTAGGGTGCAAGGGATTTACAGTTTATAGCGTAGTAGTTTCGGGTGATCTGGGAAATTATGGTGGTCATGCAGAGTTGGGGAGACAACGAGAGGCAGGGAGAGGGCATAAACTTGGTCTGGAAATCATGTCAACTCTCTTCCACCTCTTTGACATAATTTTACTACAACCACAGGAAAAAAAAAATCCATGGAATATTTTACTGAAACAAAAGGAGCCTAAATAAAAAGAAAGGACAGAATCACAGTAAGATACTCACCTATATCCATATTTAGCCCTTTTCACATTGCGCTTAGGATTCAAAATGAAAATGTTATATGCATTTTCAAGTTGGAGATATTCAACAAGGCTAGTGAAAAGAACATCCATCATGTCCACATCAACTTGCCAAAGAGCACCCCCGTCATCCCTGTAAGCAAGAGTGAACACAATTACTAAACACATCCAAAAAAAATAAAAGACCGATAAACAAGGTCAATATAAATCATGTAAGTTCATCTTTTAGTGTAGAAGAAATAGCGAACAAAAGGAAGAATTTACTCATAATAAATTATTCCAAGTGGAATTTCTTACTTTAAATACTCGAGAGATGTGGCTTTGGTTCGAAATGGTGTACTTGGATCCATCATTGTATCTCTACGGCATGTTTCTCTATATTAGTGAATGGCATGCCAAAAGGCTTCTATAAAAGCTCACGAGGATTGAGACAAGGTGACCCTCTATCTCCGATACTCTTTGGTTTTGTGATGGAAGCATTTAGTAAGATAATTTCAGGTGTCATGGAGAGTGGGTCCATATCTGGATTCTTATTGGGGGAGGCAACTATTGGCTCGCTCAACATATCTCATCTATTATTCGCCAATGATACCTTAATTTTTTGTGGGGTCAGCCATGATCAAATTCAAGCTCTGAGAGCCATGATCAAATTCGAGCTTTGAGAGCTCTCCTATTATGCTTTGAAGTTGTATCAAGATTGAAAGTGAACTTGGCCAAATCAAAAGTAGTGTCAATGGGGGATGTTCTTAATGTGGAGAGTATGGCTTCCATTTTGGGATGCAAAATATCTCAAGTACCTATGAAATATCTTGGCCTCCCGTTGGGCGCTACATTCAAATCAAAATCTATTTGAGATGATGTTCTAGAAAAAAATGGAAAGGAAATTGGTTAGTTGGAAGAGGATATATTTAATCCAAAGGTGGTAGGGTCACCTTAATCAAAAGTAATCTTTCCAATTTGCCAACTTATCTCCTCTCATTATTCTCGCTTCCCTCCAAGGTGGCTCATCGCATGGAGAAACTCCAATGAGACTTCTTACCGGGGGGATTAATGACGAGTTTAAATTTCACTTGGTGAAATGGGCCACGATATGCTGCCCCATCAAAGGAGGTTTGGGTATCCGAAACTTGAAGTCCTTCAACAAAGCCTTGCTTGGTAAATGATTATGGAGATATCACTATGAAAAGGGGGTTTGGTGGAGAATCATCATCGAATTGAATCATGGGGAACCATGGGGAGGATGGTGTTCTAATGAGGTGAGTGGGCTTTATGGAGTGGGGTTGTGGAAGCATATAAGAAGAGGTCGGGATGCAGATGCAAGTAATATCCACTTTACTGTGGATAATGGAACCAAGGTCAAATTTTGGCATGATGTATGGTGTGGCGATATGGCACTCAAGACAACTTATCCACAAGTTTATGGTTTAGCAAGAATGAAAGAAGCATCGATTGTAGACCAATTAATCATCTCCAATCGTATTCCCCAATAATATGTCACATTTCTCAGAGATGTGCAAGATTGGGAAATTGATGTTTTTTCGGCGTTCTTTGACCTTGTGTATTCCACTCATCTATCGGGAAAGTTGAAACAAGATTTTTTTGTGCCCCTCTAAGAGCATCCTCAATGGATTAGCTAAAAGCTAAATCCATTGAGTATTTAGCCATTAAAGAACAAAAAAGGATCACAATGGATTAGCCAAATTCTAAATAATTGGAATTTAGCTACAGTTACATTCAAAATAATTTCCAAATTTGAATGTTCCTGTTCATAGGCCAAATTCATATTTTATGAATTATTTCTCTCTCCAGCAAACCAACATGTCCAATTTTTAGAAATGTTTGTTGAATGGATGCTCTCTTCAAGTGCACGGGTTCATGGATACTCTGTCCAAATTTGATAAAAAAAAATATAGTTGGATGGGAATGATAGAAATTAGTAAAATATGATAAAATAAAATAAATTAAGTATTTTTTTAATTATTAATTACTCATTGCTATATAATGAATAAATAGATAATCTAATGTGAAAATTTGATGTGAATATCCAAAGCCAAATTCATTTTATATTATTTTATTATTATATAATGAAAAAATAGCTATTCCAATGTGGAGATTTATGTGAATGGAATAGCTAAAAACTAAATTCATCTTACATTCATCAAAAATGTACTTTAGTTTTAGCTAATCCATTGAGAGTGCTCTAAGAAAGGAATATTCACATTACGCTCTTTCTACCAAACCATGACCACGCACAACACAAATTCATTCCCATGGAAAAGCATTGAGAAGACAAAGGCACCTCTAAAGGCAACATTTTTTATATGGGCGGCTTCTTTGGGGAAGATCCTCACTCTAGACAATTTGAGAAAACATCGAATCATAGTCATGGATTGGTGTTGTATATGCAAGAAGAGTAGAGAGTCCATTGACCATCTACAATTTCAGTGTGAGATTGTCATGACTTTGTGGAATGAAGTCTTTGCTCGATTGGGACTAGATTGGGTGCTGCCAAGAAGGGTAAGCGACCTCCTAGCTTCTCAGAGAGGCATTCAGGGCAACTCTCACATTGCATCAATATGGAAGATGGTCCCAACATGCCAATGGTGGTGTATTTGGAGGGAGAGGAATGCAAGAAATTTTGAAGATCGAGAGCGGTCAATGGATGAGCTTAGAAACTTTTCACTACTTTACTACATTGGTCTATTGTAATTGATTTTCATGGCATGACCTTTCATGAATTCCTTGTATCACTAAACTAGCACGCTTAGGTGTTGTTCTTGTACATGTCTCGTATACTTGGGCTATTGCCTACTCTTTTGATCAATATAAATTTGTTTACTGATCAAAAATAAATAAATTATTCCATATAATCCTAGAAAATAAGTTTACAAAAACTAGCCACACTTCGCATTGTGTCCAAACTCAAAACAACTAAGGTTGAAACAGCAGATATGAAACTTCTAAATTTCTAATATGAAGCACCAGAAACTTATAATATGAAGACACTATGAGCTTCCAAAATCTCTGGAAAAGTTATAATATAAAACAGCAGGAATGGAATGTCCAGACCTAAAGCAATAAGGTTACCACGGGACCAGCGAAACAGAACATGTAAACACAATCTAGGAGAAAATGTTAGAGCAAAGCCCATAGAATAAAAAGAGCAAGGTACTAAACTTAATTCACCAAATATACTGTACATGGTCTACAGAAGGTGTCAAACGTGAAAACTCTCTCCATACGTAAGGAAAACTCTCTCATCCATAAAACCCTAAGGAAGCCGCCGCCACCCTTGCCGGCGAGTGACCTCTCACCGTCATCACAGACAAAGCCGACGGGCCCCGGCGACTTCCCTGAGGGCCGTCTGGCGTCGGTCCAGAGGAGAGAGAAAACAATACGAAGCGTGAAAACCCTAAGGAACCAGATCTGCCGCCACCCACCCTTCGCCGGCGAGACACACCGCACCTTCAGCACAGATAAAGCCAACGGACCTCGGCGACTTTGCTGAGGGCCTTCCGGCGTCGGTTCAACCTCCGGCGTCTTAGATTTTCCTCTCAGAGTACTCCGGCGATCCTCCCGAAGGCTCCATTTGGTCGTGCCGTCAACCCTGAAGGCTCCGGCGAGTGCTCCGGCATCTTCTGTGAGCACGATTTGCAGCTGGAAACAACTCTGCAGTGCTTGCAGTGAGCACGACCTGGAGTCCACAACTTCGCAGTGCTTCTCTGAGATGATGAATGGTTGTTGAAGAAGGGGAGTGGGTCAGTATGGGTTCTTCTATGGAGTTGGCCATAGAATCTAAATCCCTTTACATTGGTAAAGGAGGGGAGCATGTTGGCCATTATTGAAAGGAGTCGAAGGGTGATATTTAAGTTGGTTCTGGGTTCGACAACAGTGCAATGGCTGGCCAAGGCCATAGAAGCGTGTACTAAGGGAAACAAGATTTTTTCTCCACTGTCCGGGAAGGTCGACGCAGTTTCACAGCGCATCGCTGCTCGAATGCTCGCGGACGGTATATGGCGGTGGAGGAGTATGGTGGTGGGGGGAGGAGGAATTTTATGTTCAATCCTGAAGAAGGGGGCAGTGGTTGGAGAAGGATGGGCGAGGTGCTGCGTCATTTTTCCTTCGGCAAGAGAGGGAGTGACGGCTTGGAAGGACAAGGTGGTGTGGCAGGGAGGGAGAACATGGAGAAAGACCCAAGTACATCCTCTATGGCGAGGCAATCCTATGCGGGCAACTCTAAAGACGGGACATGCTTCAGGGGTTCAGAGTGTGGGGGGTCTGTCAATCACGCCTCAAGACCAGCTTGTCGAGATGCACAATTCTCTAAAGGAGATGGAAACCCAACTTGTCGAGTTGAAGACAGCGATAACTTTCTTGTCTACGAAAATAGATCGGCTTTCAGCTGGAGGCAACAAGGTGGTAAGAAACATGATAGGCCCGAATCCTTTAAACTTAAAAAAAGGAAAACGGAAGATCGGATTCGGCCCTGTCCTTATAACCAGATCCAGGAGAGTATGGCAGGTCAAAAGGAAATCTGGGTTATTTGAAATGGGGTCTACATCGGGTATTGGCGTAGAGACATCAGTAATGGAATGTCATTCGCCTCGTGTAACACAGGATAGATCGATAGTCGGTATTACACCCTTGGTCCCTTAAGAAACTATGGCTCCCTCGTCAAAGTTGAAGGAAAAATGTGTATTGCCGAGGTCTGAAGGAGATGTAGGATCCACTATCACCCCAGAGGTAAAGGGACTTCTTGTCACCCCAGAATCTCCAATGGGGACTCCAATACCATTGGAGAGAACCAATGGAGTTACTGGAGAACCAATGGGTTTGGCGTTGGTGCCTTGTGTAGAGGAATGTCTAGTGTCAGGAGTGCAGGTTGATGGGGATATTGTGGCTCCCCTAGTCTCTCTTCCTCCAATAGCGGATTGGATTCTGCCTAAAGTTAACGAGATTCAGCAGTTCGTGGGAATTTCACATGGAGGAGGTGAAGACCAATTTAACGAACTAATTACTACGATCGAGGCAAGCCGCACACTTGAAACCAAATCAAGCTTCAAGAAAAGCAGGGAGTTACAGCGTCTCTTTTCGACAATCAACTACGACGCTAAGGGTGATAGTTCAACTAGAGGGAAGTCTAAAGGGAGGATATTGTGAATACGGGAATCAAGGTGTTGGGGTTGGTGTTCGGGTAGAGTTTTAGTTATACAGAAAACAAGGATTGGGGTCGGGTCTGATGTACTTTGGGTTGGTTTTTTTATGGGCTTTTTGGGAAATTAGGGGCTTGTTGGGTCATTTTGGGCAAGGTGTTTTGTATACATTCAGTGTACTTAGTTTCTCCTTTTGATATATACAATATTTTTACTTATCAAAAAAAAAATATATATTGTACATGAAAGCATGGCCATCCAAACAAAGGAATTCCAATAACCTCAAATGATCTACTTTTTATTTTTTATTGGCACACGGTATCTGGGAACAGGATCCCGACTAATCCAGGGGGTGCACAGGCCCTCAGCAAGGAGTTTCCCACAAGTGCACCTCGGGTGATTCAAGGAGAAAATCTCTCAATCCGATGACCCTTAGAGATTGTTTGCACCCAAGGGGATTTGGACCTTAGACCTAGGGGGAGCATACCCCAAGCCCAAGGCTTTTACCACTTGAGCCAACGGGTAGGGGTTTCAAACGATCTACTTATAAATAATAAAAAAAAATAATAATAATAATAATAAAATAATAATAATAATAATAATAAATTAAAAATTAAAAAAAAAAAACCAACATTAAAATCAATGGTCTTTCAATATTCACCTAGTAAAATTTACTTTACTGCAGAAACTAGAAGACCATTACCATGGGAGATCACCTTAACTCGATACAAATATGCTTCAAATTATTCCTATTAGAAATGAGAATATTGGAGTTATAGAACTGTCAGGAGTGACAACATCGGTACATCTAATGGCACACCTAAAAGTGAAGCCACAATTTCCAACAAAGTGAAGATAACAAGAATCTGGCCCACATGTCTCAATGATTTTCTAATATTAGTGATGATACCTACCAAAATGATTACCTGTTACTAGAAACATCATCTTCACGGGCAAACAAATTGATAGCATGCTCAAAAATAGAGGTGACCTTTTCGCCCATTTGTATCGCATGAACAGAAAAACTGCACAGATAAAATCATCATCATAATAGTGGTAATATTGGTTGTTTTATAACGTCCTATGAAGCAGGACACTATTAACTTGAAATAGTCCTAAGTTCACATTAAATGATGAAAATATAGACAAAAATATAAAAAAGCATTACTTGTAATTTATGTGGCTGACAATAGGAAGATGGTGACGTTGCACTTTATCTACATTAATTTTGTAGAATGGGGTCAGAACTTCTCCAGTTTGCGGAACTCGTGTATGTTCAAAGATGTGATCAATTTTCGTGAACCACCGCTCAAGTTCTTCAGAGTGAAGCTTGAATTCTAAAGAACAACGACATATAGACACAATTATTGAACCCATCACACAATAATTCCAAAGAACATAAATTTCAGCGCATGAAAAAAAAAAAAAAAAAAAAAAAAAAAAAAAAGAGTAAATTTATGTACCTTGGTTGCCCTTCCCTTCAAATCCAATAAAAATGAAATTCACAGGGACTGGAAGATATATGGAATCAACTTCAAAAAGCTTTAGATAATTCGCAATGTTACCTGAAATACAGGTAAAAAAGATATAGTAATAGTTCAGTACTTATCACTTTCCAATTAATGCAAGCGACATAGCTTTATAGAAATAAAGTAGACATAATTAGAAAACTACAATCTAAGGGTACAAAGACTTATTCAACAATGGGCACAGCAAATTAATATCCTCTAGAGGACATGTTATATTTCTAACTATCCCAAGTTATGGTACCTTCCCATCAATAAAGCATTTCTAACTACCTCTGAAATTGACACAGGGACCTTAAACAATGATTTACAGAAAATGACAATTTTGTCCTCTAAAAGGCATTGTGAGTTGAAGCTCTTAACTTGTTGCATTAATTATGACACTAGAGGGAGAAGGTCAGGAAGGTGTAAAGAAATGAAGAGCGCTCAAACTGCTCTATATGAAGCCAAGAATACTATCATGGAATGTCAGAGTCTGAACAAGCGAGATAAAAAATCGAAGTGAGGAATTTACTTGGTGTGGAAGATTGATATTGTGTGCCTTCAAGAAACTAAATTGGAACTTGTAAAAAGGGCTATTGTGAGGAGTCTATGGGAATGCTGGTGCATGGATTGGTGTAATAAGGGATCAATGGGAGATTTTGGAAGTATTTTGCTAATGTTGAATGGGAGGGTGGTGGAAAAAAGAGAGGAGTGTGCAGGGGAATTCATTGTATTCTGCTCATTTAGAAATGTTCACGTGGGGTTTTGTGGGTGAAAATTTAAAGGACCTTATGGTGTGGGGGTGTGGAAAAATCTTTGCAGAGGTTGGAGGGATTTTCATCAAATTTTTTCATAACTGGCATAGAATGGATTGTGTTGTATGTGTAAGAGGAGCGAGGAAACTATTGATCACTTGTTTCTAACGGAAAGCAGCACTAGGGAAGGCTTTAACTATGGAAGTTTTGGGGAAACGGCACTAATGGTGATGGATTGGTGTAGTATGTATAAGAGGTGAGAGAGAGCTAGCAATCACTTGTTACTTCACTGTGAAGTGGCTAGGGCCTTACAAGTCACAGATTACTCTTGTTGAAACTATATGGATGATGCCTAACGAGAGGTGAAGTTGTTGGCTGCTTGGGGAGGTAAACCAGGTGGTAAATTCAATGTCTTATGATCAACGTCTTACGGACAGTTTCTTTGTGCTTTATGTGGAGCAGATGTAAGAGCAATGTCTAAGTGTGATGTTCTAGTGATACAAAAAATTCATGAATGTTCATGCCACTAAAATCAATTACAATAACCAATGGAACAAGGTGTTAAAAAAGAAAGTTCTAAGATCATCCATCGACCGCTCATAATCTTCAAAGCTTTTCCCGTTCCTCTCCCTTCAAATACACCACCATAGGCAGATTGGAACCATCTTCCAAATTGCAGCAATTTGTGAAGTGCCTTGAAGGCCTCCCCATGAAGCTAGGAGATCGATCACCCTTCTTGGCATCACCCAAGCTAGACCCACCCTAGCAAGTCATTCACGGTCATGGCAATCTCACAATCTATTAGTAGATGGTCAACGGACTCCCCTCCATGACTATGATTCTGAGTTTCCTTAAGTTGTCTATTGTGAAAATCTTACCCAAGGAAGTCGTCCATACAAAAAGGTTGTTTTTATAGGCCTTTGTCTTCCAAATACTCTTCCACGGGAATGGATTTGCATTTTACGTATTCAAGGATTGGTAGAAGGAGCAGACAGTGAACTTCCCTTTCGTAGAAGGGCGCCAAAAAAGCTTATCTTCAACTCCACCCTCATAGGAATAAAGAATTATAGGTTATAGAATTCAGATAATAAGCCGACTTCCAAATCTTAGGCGACTCTAAAAAATGTAACATTTCATTGGGGAGTGATGTTGGATTGATCTGGGAGGTCCGCATGGCTTCCTTCATTCTCACTATACCATAGAATTCTAAATAAGCTTCATTGAGTGCCCTTTCGCCACACCATATGTCATACTAGAATCTAATTCTGGACCCCCCACCTCAAAGCGGGTATAACTAAAGTATGTAGTCCATCTTCTTACAATGAGCATCCAAAGCCCCACCCCATATGGTCACTCATGTCATTTGAGCACCAACCTCCCCATGCTCTACCATACTTTGAATCTCTAACGATTCTCAACAAGGCCTCCTGTTCTAGGTAATATCTCCATAGCCATTTCCCCAATAAAGCCTTGTTAAAAATCTTCAAATTTTGGATACCCAAACAACTTCGCTAGAGTGTTGTCCAATCATATAAAGATTTCATGGTTCTCCATATGTTGTTGCCCAAAATTTTGAATATTTCAAAAAAAAAAAAACAACTTTGGTATAGTTAAATACCTCTATGCTCAAATTTTTACATGATTGGACAATATCACACAACACCCATTTCTCGTCCTTTGTAGATTTCATTAAGTCTTGCTACCTTTCCTCATAGGTGTTCTCCTTTGTATATATCTTGGGTGTTGGGGTTGCACCCTCAGTGCTTTTTATTATTAGAATTTTAGTACCTTTACTTATCGAAAAACTATTGTTTGATTAAAAAAACTCTCGAACTACGTTGATCTCTCTGTTGGTTTTATAAAGTGATCTTTTGTATTTCCTTCTTTCTTTTTTTTGGGTTGGAAAGGGTGGAGATTGCCACAAGGTGAAGGCAAAGAAGGAATTTGACATCCTTTCCATTAAGCACAAACACGTTAAAGAGCATCACACTCTAGACAAGAGGACACAAGTACGACAGGATTTCAGGTGTCACTATATATCCACCACTAGATATATTGAATCTTAGCTGAGCACACCTAGGACACCAAACAAACAGAAATCCCCCTGCACCCTTCTTATTTATGTTCTTTCTATTTTCATATTTCCTCTTCTGTTGTGGTAGGAGGGGGGACAGGGGCAGGTAGTTCCTACATTTGTTAGTTCTACCATGGTACCGGCAAACTGGCTATCTGCTTTGACCCTTGAAAAACTCTCAGGCCTAATGAGTAGGATAAGCTAACTACAGAACCATCTTGCTAGAGGCATGATCTAACATTGATTCTATAATGTAGGTTGACAGAGAATGATAGGTAAATTATTACATGCATCACAAACTCAAACAAAGGCTAATAAAAAAGTTCAGAAATATATTGATGAAAGAGACATGAAACTACCTGCCTTGGTGTAATTGAGCGCACCCATTTTGCCAGGGCTTAAAGATTCTAAGTCATTCAAATCTAACAATGGCAGATAGTTTTTTATCAGAAACAACAAACACGGCCATTCCTCAGTCATATGAAAAAAAGTAAAAAGGAATACACAAATTCAAATAAACAAGATCTGGAGTGTGGACATACCTCCATGTATAACGGCCTCACTCCAGAAACGACTCTTCTCCTTAAGATTAAATAAAGAGAACAAAGATGACATGCCACTTCTATGAGTTTCAGGGGTGGATCCAAGTGCCCCGGCTGCTAAGAACTAGTACACCACATAGATCAGCATATCATGATAGAGACAAATAAGTTGGGCATCCAGATTAATTCGAAAATAATTTCTCAAATAATGTAAAATTTCTAGACCGAGGACTTGAGCATTGCAGATTTAATATTCCTCCAATGCAGGACAGTGTGAACGCTCGTCAAAAGCTAAGAAATTAACATTGAAACTAACGAAGAGAAAGGAGTTCTCTTTCGGTGAGTGCGTATTCCAAGATACGCACTCACATCTCTAGAGCTTACGAGGCCCCTCGTCGCCCTTAAAAGTAGCGAGGAGGCCGTAATTCGTAGGCAGCTCATACAGAGTGAGAAACTAGTTCCTCCTCGGGGAGGACGAGCGTAGCGAAGGAGGGACAGCGTGTTTAAGGGACGCGCGTCGAAGAGAATGAAGATTTATTTCTCCTGACATCCATAGTCTCCAAGCCAGCGCATTCTTTCTCTACTCTAACCCCTCAAAACTATAAAAATAAAATTAAAACTAGAATCAACCAATCAATCAGCCAAAGGTCGCAAACAAAAGAACCCTATGATTGATTACGCTCAACCGAACAAATCGGTAGTATCGATATATATTGTGCCTCCGGAGCTGGTTAAGTGTGTGTGTGTGTGTGTGAGAGAGAGAGAGACAGACAGACAGACAGACAGACAGAGAAAGAGTGAGTGAGGCTTCGGAATTTTACCAGTAAAATTGTACAGATGAACGCCGACGTACGAGAGAAGGTAGATCCATCGTCACAACCCATCTTCGCCTTCTTCTACTACTCCTTGTTTCTTTTACGGGACTGAACAGAACAATTTGTCCTCTCAATCTTTTTGTCGGGAATAAAATTCCGATCCGGTTTGGCCCTTGGCCGAATTTCCAACCCAAATTCTATTCCAGTGACGGGTTTTCCAACCCGGAGAATTGAATCAATTGATTCAACGCAACCCTTATTGCAATTGTTAGACCTCTTGTTGTTTTTATAATTCTTTTCAATTTATCCCATCTCATCTCATCTCATTATTATATATTTTTTAAATTTTTATACAAAATAAAATAAACAATTCAACTTTTTCAAATCTCGAATCAAAAAAAGTTGGTGAGCCTTTGTAGAGTACTCAGCTTACGAACAAAACCCATCTACGAAGCAACCCCGCGTAAAGAAAGTGGACGGTAGGGACAGATGAGACTTGCTTCCTGACACCATCCCGATGACATCTACCTTCAAGAACTTGCAACAGATAGGTGGACGGAAAATTTGGAGAACCCGTGACCTTTTGACAGCAAGCATGAAAAGGCTTGGCAAGAAACGCTTCTGGGTAAAGTGAGTCAATAAGCCATGCCTCATTAACGGTGCCACTCTCTTGGCTCCATACCACATTAATGACACCGCCCCAAAAGCCACGCTGTATTAGAGGATTCTAAGCAAATGAACAGTGGAAATAACACGGTCCCCTCAAAGTCAGAAATGAGCTGTTCCCACCAGAAATCTAGTATAAAAGTCGATCCTTAAGTACGAAAAACTCTTCCTAATCCCACTAAGCTTATGCACAAAATACTAAAGAGATATATTGACTTTGGCATCAGAGACTCCCTAGCCACCACCAAAGCCTCATTCTTAATGTTTGTTTAAGTGTGCAGGTGAAAACTCGAAGATCCGAGTTGCTAGAACTCGGTCCAAATGCATGCAAAATACGACGTTAACAAGGAAATGTGTTAGTTATTTATATCTTTATTGTTGCAATTATATAGTGCGCAAACATTACACAAATCAAGTATAACCACAATAAATAATATTTTGTTTATTTTCTCAAAATCCTCTCAAATTTTGTTATATTTAAATATCATGCTTTTCAACTTATCGTCGTCATTTTTATAAATTTGTTCAAATAATTATAGATTGTAGCAGCTTCTTTAATAAACATATTTAAAGTTACGTAAGTTGAACTTGAAATTCGCAAAGTGATATCGTGGAAATATATTCAAAAATAGTACAAGAGCCTCGACAATTTTCCAATCACCAAAGGTTGGTGGCCTTTCTCCAACCTTTTAGGATTATTACACATATTAATCCTCTTTATTTTGCATCAGGTCAAACGTAATGCAATACTTCAAGACCACACTTAATCATATATTTTAAGTTCCACCTATTTAGAACGTTAAGAAAAATAAGCCCATCACTCAAGATATATTATATATCCGCACATAATTTAAACTTATTGACTACTGTAAGAAAATGTTTCGTATACTTCACTGCATTTCAGATTTTCACAACCGATCCATCAATTTAAAAATGAGTGAGACTGAAGATATTTGCACAGCATGTTATGGGGATAAACTCATTGTATAATGCCATACAATTTCCATCTTTAGTTTTTTTCCCCTCAAATAATCAGGGACCTAGTAATGGAGGATGTATTATCAATAATGATATAAATATTTTCTTTAAACTCCATCCAATTATGGGTGACCCATGGTTTATTTGGCAAAGCAACAGTTTTAGTTATTTTTAGATATTTCATTTTCAAATATCATTTAAACACAAAAATATATTTCAATTTCAAACTTTTAACTTTTTTATCTAATCATAATAACTTCTCCAAATTTCTTGACAATTCACAAAAAATAATATTATTTTTTCAAATCTCATAACAAAAATTATATTCAATTTAAATTTTATTATATTTTTATTCAACTTTACGTCTTTTTTATATAAAGATATTTTTAAACTATATTTTTTTAAGTTAGTTAAATGCAAGTGTTTAATTTTTTTTAGTTAAACTGATTTTCTTAGCTTTCTGTTTTTAAGTTTAACTTATTTTTTAACAAATTTTTTTTCTTAAACTAGCTGTCAACATCGTATTTCGTACATTTTTAAGTCAAGTTCCAGCAACTCAGGTCTTTCGAATTGGGCATGTGAAAATAGAGAAGAAGACAACTGGGAGAGGGTGACCTTGGGGCTGTCTCTGATGCCAAAGTTAGTATCGTCTTTTAAAAATTTGTAAATAAGTGAAAGAATCTAGGGATCAGAGAGATTTCTCGTACATGGAGTTGTTATTTATATCGAGAGTCTAGGGAGACAAATCGTGTATGCCCCCATAGAGTCCGTGTCTTTTTACTGTTCCTTTTGTTAGAATATTTTAATGCAGCGTGCTACTGCGACAGTTTTGATGATGCAGCGTGTATCTCAAGTAGTGGTGATATTAATGAGGTATGGTTTCTCGATTTGCCTTATTTTGCTGGCGTTCTTCGTGGTCCAACGATGTCTCTGTGTCAGATGATTGAGGGTCCCTCTTACTTCCCACCTGTTTACGTGGATAGGCACTCAAAGGCTGGGCTCTGTTCAAAGGTTTTCAAGTCGAGGAGTCTCATCTCCCTGCAGTACGCTCCTTCATGGAGGTTGCGTCCAGGGGGGCCTACCTGTGGGCCAAGCTGAAGAGTCTACTAGTTATGGGCTACGCCTTCGCTTTTTGTTCTCTCAATTGCCCTTCTCAGGCATGTTAAGACAAAGAGTGGAAAGATCTCTTATAGTTATCCCGCTAATTCTCATCAGACTCGTACGGTGGAAATTATTTTAAATCTTAAATCCACCTCGATGTCGAGGTTAGGGTCCCTTTGCTGACGCACGCATAGCTCCGAAGTTTGAAATGGTTCCTCGTCGCTTGGCTATCCCAATATCGTTTCCCTTCCCACCTTTGTTGGCACAATTCTCGATAAATTTGATGGCGTCTTTTCAGTTGTATCAGTATCGAGGGCGTTAAGCGGCTCTTCGCCTTCACGTCGCTTCGTGGTAGGTATTTTTGGGGATTCGAAACATCTCGCACCTCTTCCTTCTACCACGAGGTATGGGAGATTAACTGATGTCTTCCTCCTATATAAATGCGATTGGATTATGGTCTTACCTCATTCACTGCACTGTAATCCTTTTGTCCTCCTTATTCTCTTAACTCCCCCTCCTTTTCACTTATACTCATTTCTCATGTCTCTGCTACATTCTACTTCTTCGTCAACGGCCTCTGAGAAATTTACCCAACCCATGGCTTCCAATGGGGGAGACGCTCCAGATGTTGGTGATGTCGGGCCATCTTTCTGGGGCAGCTCTTGGTGTTCAAACTTCCAAGCGGTGACGTTGGCATATTTGGCCCTTACATACCAGGTGCCGAAATCAGTGATCTTCGAGGTCTCTGGTCCACATGATGGTGCCGTCAATGGTGAGGGCCACCACTCTTCCCGAGTTGCCCTATTTCCTTCTATGTTTTCGTGTGGCTTGAGGCTTCTTTTCCCTAGCCTAGTCTCCGATTTGCTAGAGCGCCTTGGTCTAGCCCCGTCCCAGCTTCACCCAAATGCTTGGAGGCTCCTGATTTGCCGCAGTATCATCTAGCGATGTGTTTTGCTGGAGTCGGACTCGGAGCAAGTTAACCTTACCGGCCATGAGTTCCTCCTTACTCACAAGGTGTTGCGGCAGAAAAGGAACGTTTGCAGCTTTAGGGCGATGCATGCCCTTGTCAAACTGGAGTCGCGATACAACAAGGTGAATGATTGATCTCCAAAGTTATTTTTCATGTCTGGCTGCAGATGAGAGTTCTCGATGGGTCAAGTGAATCGTTGTGAGTTCTTGATTCGAACTGATTGGGGAAAGGTTCCGGAAAATAAGGTAGTGCGTCCGACAGCTACCCCTGCTGAGTTGCGACGTATCGCTAATGTTCGTGAGTGGGTGAAGAAGAACTCCAACAATGTCTGGTGACTGTTGCCTAGCCTTAGGTCACTCCTACCCGAAAGCACTCCCTGGATCTTTCTCAATCGGGCAAGGGGAAAAAACCTCGCTTGGAGGGGGTTGGGTCAACAGTGGGCCCCTTTATAGAGCCCCAATTTCTAAAGGGCGGGCGTCAGCTACGCCTAAGACCCATTGTCCCGTCGTCCTGGTGACATCGGTGGAAGCGTCCCATTGTGCTGTTGACGTGGAGGTGCAGGCGGAATCTTTCCCTTTGAAGCCCTTGGACCCATCGATGAGAGGCCCCTCGACTGAGGTTCCTGTGATGTCATCCCCGCCAACTGATGTCTATGACGTGTTTTCGAAAACCGATGACCTTGGCACCCTACTTCGAGGAGTGTTAGCTGTCAGGATTCCTCAGCTGGCTGTCGTGGTCGTTCAACTGCCAGCAGTCACTCCTTAGAAGGTGAGGTTGAGACAATGCCTTCACTTGCTGTCGTGGGAGGGGATTATCCAATGTTTGCGGTAGGTGGGGAGGAGCTTGAGTCGCTTGGAGGCTTGGACCTCATTATTGAGAGGGCAGCAACCACTACTTCTAGTAATCGTGTCACGGAGGCAGAGCACCAAGCGGAAGGTGGTCTCCTTCTAGATGTTGTAGTCGGCACAGGTTTGAGGGGTTCGTGTGGAGATCCGCCTGCCCAGGCAGGCATGCGTGCCAAAGAGATTGCCGACATGACTCATCGGGCCGAGGTGGCCGCACAAGCCTCTGATGCTCAATGGAAGTCATCCCCCATTTGGCCCAATTGGAAACCAGGGGGTGTGGTGCAGAAGATATCAGTCAGATCGCCAAGTGTTTGTTTGGCTTTTTCTCTAAGGTTCAGTGACTTTTTTTTCCCTTCTTTTTCATTTATTTTGTTGTTTTCTAAATTCCCTTTTCTGACCGTTCCAAGTCGACCTCTCTTGTTGTCAGAGTTCCTCTCATCAAACGACTTTCATTGTGGATGGCCAGGAGGTCGTTGAGTAGAAAAATCAGGACCTTCGCGTGATGACCTAGACTTCTCTTCAGTGCGCTCACGGCGAGAGTGAAGAGAGGGAGTGGCTAGAGCAAGAGCTGAGGATGATACGACTTGCCTTGGAGGAGGAGCATAGGAAAACCAAGAAGCTTAACCGTCGTTGGAAGAGGCTAAAGAAGAAAGTAAAGGAAGACGCCTAGCGGATGGATCAACTTATTACAGATCTTCGAGGCAACCTATCCAGGGTGCAAAAGGTCGCCTCCCACTTGGATAGCCAGATAAAATTGATCGTGAGCGTCCGCGATACCGCATGGGGGCACGAGTGTGCTGAGGGCCTTAGGTCGAAGCGGGACCACATTATGGAGAGACTGAAGCTATGTTCACAGACTCTCGAGAAATATTTGCAGGACCTTGACCTTACCCAGGTTGTCGTTGACGAAAAAGTTTTCGCGTTCAGTCGCAAGTTGAGGATAAAAGAGATCCTCAATGCTTTTACAGGTCCTGTCTTCCCTGCCATGTTCGAGCCTGTTGCTTCCGAGCCCGGGGATCCTAATCCTGACGTCCTTGAGGCTGGCGCTCCCGATGTCGAGGTCTCCGCTCATAGTGTCTGACGTCGCTACATCCTAGCTTCTTGGTGCCGCTGTTGTTCTTTCATTTTGCTCTTATTTACCTTTTGTAAATGTATATACCTGTGCGTCGTCGCCATGCGGCTTGTGTGTAACTTTTGATCGTTAATGAAATTGTTTCGTATTTTTGTTGTGCTAGGCTGCTTGTCTTTACGATATTTTCTTTTTGTCATTTTGCTCTTCCCGACATTTCCTTCCATGTTTTCCCTTATTCTTCTTCTTCTTCTTTTATATGGTCGTCCTGAGGGGCTTTGTCGCAGGAAATTATGGGTTTGACGTTAGGCAAGGGAATTGTCATCATACAAAGCTTACGGTCCACCCCCTTGCGCTGCCTTCGTTTGCCCTTATTAGGTAGTTGTCCCCTTGGGGCCTTTAGCGATTTTGTTTGACGAGACCAATGTCTCTCTGCTTTTTCCTTACTCCGATTTTTGCTTTTTTATCATTCATCTCTTAGATTTGCTTTACCTCGCCTAGTCCTTTTCGTTCTTCCTTTATGCATTGTTGCGCTTTATTCTGGTATGTAATTGAAAGAAGAGAGAAGTGCCATTAGCGTGTGTTGGCCCTTGCTCGTTGTCGTCGACTTAGAGGGGAAGGAAACCCCCCTCTTAGAGTTAAGTCGTGTCAGGGAGACTTTGGTTGCCTCCTTGGGGGGAGAGGTTAGGAAGCGTTTTGCCAACCCGCCTCTATACCCCCCAAGGGGCTTCGTGGACGTAGAGTTTGAATATACTACTTTTTGCTGCACTGGAGGCCGGTGTAGGTTATTCGGATAGCTGTGCGGCTGATCCCGCTCTCAATTGCTGGGAGACAAGGCGTCATTTGGCTCGACCCATCTCCTTGGTCCACGAGGAGGTAAGTTGTCTGAACAGTTTAGAACTGGACCCGCTCTCGTCCATTGGTGTTGTGCATTTAATTCCTTGTTGGCAGATAAGAATGTCATCATAATTTTATACTTAACTTTGTAGGAGTTAGACTTTGCAAACCTGGGCCCTTTGGCCTATGGTCCCGCTTTCCATCGCAGGAGGAGTAGAGCGGCCTAACTCTCCCTTTGATCCCGCAGAAGGTATGGGCAATTTGAGACTGGACCCGTTCCTGTCTGTTGACGCTCGCAAGGAAGGTAAGTCTTTGTCTTCAAGTTGCTAAGAGCTGGCCCACACTCCGCCGCGAGAAGGATGAAGCAGCCTTTGGCGTACTCCTCCTTTTGGTACCCTGCAGGGGAGGGAACTTTTTCGGACATCGATATGATTGGTCCGCTCTTTGCTACGATGGGGGTCGGGGTAAATTGCTAGGGCCGCGGGAGGGCAGGACCCGCTCTCCATCGCATGAAGGGTAGAGCAACCTTAAGCCTAGCTCTCATTTCGATCCCGCGGGAGGTACGCTGTTTGAGCAGTTTGGGACTGGACCCTTTTCCGCCTGTTGATATCGCATGGAAGGTATAAGTTGATTTGACGATATTTTATCGTTGTAGATTATGTTAATTGTAGATCGTCTTGTCGATGTTTTGTGGATAACGTGAAAGTTCAAAGTAGATATATTGCATTGTCCATGAATATCATGCATTTCATTAAATAATAAGTTTACAATAGTTAAATAACGCATTACAAAAAAAAAAGGGAAATAGAGCCTTCATCTGGGGAACTTTCGTCCGTTCAGTGTCTGCCTTTGGGACCATGCACCTTCTCGCTCCCCCTTGAGCCCGACAGGGTGAGTCACAGACTAAAGCCTGTCGGGGCTTTCCAAGCGGTGCATGACCTACACCCTCCTGGAGGTGCCGTCCTGGATAACCTCATCACTGGAGGGGTAGAACAGCCAGGGTAAGTTGATCAGGCCCCTGGGGTAGAATAGCAATCCACCGCCATAACTTGCACTTCGCAATTTATGTTTGAGATGAGATGAGGACTCGTTTGTTTTTAGAGATGAGATGAGATGAGTTGAGATTAAAATTAAAAAATTGAATAAAATATTGTTATAATATATTTTTAATATTACTTTTATTTTGAGATTTGAAAAAGTTAAATTATTTATTTTTATTTTATGTGGAGATTTGAAAAAATTTTAATTATGAAGTGAGATGAAATGATATATTTTCTAAAAATAAACGAGGTCTTAACCTCAAGAGAAATCAAACCTGTGACGTTGGGCTCGCACATAAGTTTGCCCTTACCTCTTGAGTGTTGTATGTATTAAGGCCATGCTTAGTTATAAAACAGTTTAGAAATATTTGAGATTCGGTTACGAGAAATGGGAAAAGATTTTAAATACAAATACTTTTTAAAATAAATATTATATTGAAGTTTGTAAAAATAAATAAATAAATAAAAATAAAACTTTATTCTGATATAATTTTGTCAGATTAATCTGTTATAAAATTTGTATTAATTTTTATATTTAAAAATAATTAGATAAAAATTTGAAATAGATTTTTTTTTAAAACATTTAAAAATATTTGGTTTGATTTGAAAATTTTTAAAAAATTTTAGAAAATTTTAGTAAAGTAAGCGTGGTCAAAGAAAAATGATTGTTACAGTCGTGAGTATGTAAGTGTCGCATAATATTTTTTAAAAAATAAATAAATACGAAATTAATATAAAAAAAATTAATTTTTAAATAATAAATCTCATTAACTTTTAAAATAATTATATAATATTTGTACCCTTCACAATTTTACGTAACATTACGTGATGAAAATTTATATCCAGCGTTACTCGGCCCAGAGACACACCCGCTGTGCGCCTACCTTTTTTAAAGTTTCGTCTTCAAGTGTAGACTGTAGAGTGTCAGTGTGTGTCTAGTTCTCTGGCATCTTCGCTCGCTCTGTACTCGCTCACCTTTTTCACTGCTCTCCCTCTCCGTCTCGGAGTGGTTTCCCTTTTCGAGGATCGAGTATTCTCGAGCTCACGTTTTCCTCCAGCACAAGGTCCTTAACCCGTTCGTGTCATGTCTTTCATTTTCACAAGTTTCAGTTTGATCTTTATGTCTATTTTCCTTTCTTGTATTTTTTCGAGTCCATCTCTCCATTGATTTCTAGTATTATCAATCTCGTATCAGATTTGTATTATTTTACTTCACTACCTTATCCCCCAAGCTTGAATACTTCCAAATATATTTTCTTTTATATTCTAAAATTTTTAACATTTGTTTTCAATAATCTCACCCGAGCTTAGCTAGCTGTTGAGCTGTAAAACCGGATTCTGTGCATTTTCCACTTTACCTTGTGGGGTTATCTCGATGTGAAGTTCTATGTAGCAACGTGACAATCATGGGTACCATTACGTTTGTGTTTTGATGTGGGATTCAACCGTAAAAGCTCTTGTTTTTCTCGTGTACTGGTTATGTTTCTTAGATCAGCTCCCCACACTTCCTTTTCCGGCACCATTTAGGTATTCATATAGCCAGTAAATTTGAGCTCCCACTCCCTTGGTTTCGTGGGTCTTTTGCGTAGAAGCTGGTTCGCAGACTTGAAAAAGATCATGGGTTGGTTTTCGTTGGCTATCGGGTTGGTTTCATTGTGCTTAATGGTATGCACGGTGAGTGGTATTGGTGCCAACTGGGGAACGCAGGCAAGCCACCCTCTGCCTCCAGACACAGTGGTGAGGCTGCTGAGAGATAACGGATTTCAAAAGGTTAAGCTTTTCGATGCGGATTATGGGGCATTGAGAGCTCTAGGTAAATCTGGGATTGAGGTCATGGTCGGGATTCCTAATGATATGCTTCAGTCTCTGGCCAGCAGCGTGAAGGCTGCTGAGAAATGGGTTGCCAAAAATGTCTCCACGCACATCACGACTAATAATGTTAACATCAGGTGTGCTTACTGCTCCCTTCTCTTCACCTTTTTTATTGTCCTAATTATTTCTGCCAAAGATGTTAACTTCAGTAATTGCTTTAGTATTATGCTAACTGCCTCTGCTGCAATATTTTTTTCCTGCATTTTCGTTGATTGAATTGATTGAAAAGGTAACTTTCCCCACTTCCAACTCCATATCTCGGTAAATGAACTTCTTGTTCATATCATCTTGTTGTAGATGTGGTTCTACAGCTGACGCAACTCCGTACCAATGCCTCATTACTACTTAATTAATTAATTAATTAACGGCTAAGCGATTTTATAACCTGAGACTTCTTGTAAGTAGTATGGCTATAGTTGTTCAATGGGTCTGGGAAGTAAATCAGCTAGTGGTTTGACGGAAATCGGTATCTGTAAAACGATCCATCGACGAAGGATAAAGCAATAGTAGGTATGGCATTTGTTATCTGCTAGTCAAATATCATGCATTGGAATAATTAGTGATTGGTTTGACTGCCGGCATTTCATGAATCTTTGTCGCTGACTATTTTTAGAGGCTACGTTTGCTTTGTTCACTAAATTTTCTCAAAGTTAAATTGATTTAACGTAGAAAATATTGCTGTTTCTTTGATTTCATGCGGTTTTTGTTTCCAATTTGAATTAACTAGGCCTTCTAACATTCTTAGCTCCTACCTTTTATTTGAAAGATTACTTTTTGATGTTTATTCATTTTCAGAAGATATTGATTGGCACCTCAGCTTCGCAACAAGGCACTTTCCATGGGCTAGGCTTTAGTTCTTATTTTCCTTAAATTGTTGAACTTGAGGTTGATCTGTTTTACTTGGACAGTATCGTTAACAACATTCTAATTCAAGATTTACTTGAGTTCTTGTTTTATCATAATACTCTTGGTTTGGGTAGTGAGAATACCTGAGAAGTATTGAGAATGTTTGTGAGTAGTAGTGAAAAAGTAATGAAAAAGTAATAATAAAATATTGAATAGTAGTAAAAAGTAGGTGAAAAGTAATGAATAGTATAAAAGTAGGTGAAAAGTAATAATAAAGTAAAGAATAGTAGTGAGAGTATCTCAAGTACTCTCACTACCCAAACACACCTTAAATCTCTAATTTGTTGAGTCTTTTGACCATAATGAGTTGTTAAACCGTCTCTTACAACTTTTTTCTTCTTCCTTTTTCCCCTTTTTTGGGTCAGTCTTTTTTATAGGTAAAGTGATTTATTCAGAGGAAACAAATCTAAAAACTAGTGAGATGAAGAAAAGGAACACAATTCCAATAACTCTACAAATCTAGAGGAGCAAAAGCTATCGTGTGATGCCATCCAAAAATAGAGTATTGAACATGTTGACTCTTAAATCTAACACCATCTTCGCATGATTTTCAAATTTTCAAGCATTATATTCCTACCAAATGCACCAGATCAGACATAACAGAACCATCCTCCAAACATCTAAGTTGTGTTTCTTGAGGGGGACTTCACTAGCAAGCCATCAAATCCACACCAATTGGGGGCATGACCCATGCAAGCCCAAATGTATGACACGACAATGCTCATAAGTCTCAAGCCGCCTTGCCGTGAAGTAGATGATGATCATTTGTTTCTCCACCCTATTTACACATACAACACTAGTCCATTGCCAAAACAATTATCTTCTACAACTTATCTGTCATTAAGAGCTTCCTTAATGATGCCAACCAGACAAAGAATGCTACCCTTGACAGCATCTCATCTGTCCAAATATTTCTTCTGATTGGTAAACAAAATTTTATTAATCATAAGAATAGGTAAATGCCCAAGAACACGGGACATAATCGCTATTCTTAATAATCTTGTGATACAAGAAATTCATGAAAGTCCATGCCATTAAATCAATTACATTTAAACGATGGAGTAAAGTATTAAAGAAGAATCGCTATTCCTAATAATCTTGTGATACAAGAAATTCATGAAAGTTCATGCCATTAAATCAATTACATTTAAACGAGTAAAGTATTAAAGAAGAAGGTTCTAAGCTCATCGATTGGCCGCTCTCAATCTTTAAAATTTATCTCGTTCCTCTCTTGACTCAGAACCCGCCATAGGCATATCGGAACAATCTTCCATATTGTTGCAATTTGTGAATTGTCTTGAAGGCCTCTCCAAGATGCTAGGAGATCGATTACCCTTCTTGGCATCACCCAAGCTGATCCCACCCCAGCAAAGTATTCATTCCACGAGCTCATGGTAATCTCATAATAGAGTAGTAGATGATAACAGACTCCCTATTCTTTTTGCACATACAACATCAATCCATGATAATGATTCGGCATTTCCTTAGGTTGTCTAATGTGAGGATATTTTCCAATGAAGCCGTTCAAACAAAGAAGACTACCTTTAGAGAGGCCCATCACCAACGTCAAATCGGGTATAGCTAGAATATGTATCCCTTCCTCTTTTTATGTGCTTCCAAAGCCCCACCCCACGTGGCCCACTCACTTCATTCAAATACCATCATCCCCATGCTATTAAGTTAAAGTTATCTTCATTATAAAATGGGTTGTGAAACTAGGCGAACTAGTGATTTTAGGGAGTTTCAATTGTAACTTTGATTAGTTCTTTTGAAGTATAGTGCAGATATGACTAACGTTTCTCTAGGTTGTAACAAATGGTATCAGAGCCAACCTAATAAGGTCGTATGGTGCTTGAGCACTATGCATCATTCTCTTGAATGACTTTCTTAATTTGTATCATAGTACTAACCATCATCAAAGTAGATAGCGATTGATTTGTGGAGAATCTCAATCTATGGAACACACTCCACTTGTTTTATTGTTCATTCTGTCTTGTGCTGCGTACTCTATGGATCTTGCATCATGAAAAAGAGTTTTCTTTCTTGAGAATACCTTCGGGATGACCTTTTTGGTGTATTTTTTTTTATCAATATGATAAATAATGAAGTGTATTAAATTGAAAAACAAATGACACCTGAACTTGAACTTGAACTTAAAAGCTCTAATCTTGTTCAATAATCTAAACTTAAGTAGCATCCCAGCTATTTTCAGTCTGCTAATGACTTTTTCTGTCCATTAAGCTTTATTATATGCAACAACATCCTCCATCATATATATATATATATATATATATATATTTTTTTTTTATAGGTAATCAAGAAGTTTTATTCATTTTTTTTTCAAGAAGTTTTATTCATTAAAAGTAGGCAAAACCCAAATACACAGGGAGTATACATGAGAAGTACCTAGCTAGAGTTTACAACTGAAATTAGAATATCATGGGCATTTAGCCCATTACAAACAATTGCTCTTGCCCATAAGAACAATGATTTAAAAAAGAAAACTGTAAGCTCCTCCTGTCAATAGGATTGACAGATTCTATGATTGGAAGATTCTATCTATATCTTTTTTACCTTATTTACATCAGGTGTACATATTAGTTTTCCTTTCTTAGCTTTGTTGTGTATAGCTGTAACTGTATAGTTGTGTATAGCTAGTTTTCCATATATAGAGTTTCCATGTATAACTACCAGACTTTTCTATTTAATGGAATTCTCACAAAGGTGAGAGGCATTCGGTCAATCTGATATGATATCAAAGCTTGTGTTCTGAACTTAGAGTATACACACTTCCTAGTTTTTTTTTCTTTTGGTTTTCTCGGATTTAGCCCTAGGGGCTCTCGGACTCTAGCCTAGTTTTTTTTTGTGTTCTTGTTTTTCTGGTGGTTGCGGCAGCACATCTGTGGTGCTATCTTGGAATTTTCTTTGGGTTTCTTCACTGCTGGGCTCTTGGAGATCTTTGATTATCGATATTCTCAAGTTATTTGAAGGTTTGTTCTCAGCTTTTAGGCTCTTTTATGGTGTTTTTTTCTGGGTTATTTCTATCTTCACAATGTCTGGAGAAAACTCTATTATTCATTTCAACGGCAAGAACTATCTTAGTTGGGAGTTTCAGTTGATGTTTGTGAAAGAAAGGAGTTGTGGGGACATATTGATGGGACATCTTCAGCCTCTAAAGACCCCAAGGAACTCGGTCCATGGGAGGCAAAGGATGCACGCATTCTCTTGGCTGCTGGGACATCTTCAGTCGGAATGGGAGAGCAAATTTCAGTCAAGGTAACCTTTCTATTGGAGCGAATATTCAGGTATTATACATGCTAAGGTACCCAAGGAGTAGGGGTGAAAACCGAAGGTGTTGGTGCGGTTTGGGTCCAAAACTGAAACCGCACTGACTTGCTGAAACTGGGATCATCTTGACCGAAACAGGCTGATGAAAGGGAAGAAAACTGTCGACGTTGGTCTTGGTTTTCTTCCGGTCGGTTTGCCGGCGTCGTCGGTGGCAATGAGGGAGAGAAAAACACAGTGATTCACAACAAAAAACTAGAAAACTTACAACAAATATCATTGATTCACAACAAAATCAACAAAATACAAAACAATAGGCGAATCTGTGAGAGAAAGAGAGAGAGGGAGAGAGAACGATGCCGTTTGCTGGAACTGGGAACGGTGGAGAGGGATGGCTGGAGGTTGGGCTTGCTGCCGTTGGAGGCTAGACTTGGAGGGCTCAAAGATGCGTCGTTGCTGTCGTAGAGAGAGAGAGAGAGAGAATAAGAGAAGACGCAGGGCGGGGGGATTAAACCTAAGTCTGAAACGACATCGTTTCACTTAAATATATATAAAAATAGATATATAATTATATTGGTTGGTTCACCGGTTTGACAGGTTCAAACGGGGACCAAACCGGACCGATGTCAGTTTCTTCAAATTCCAACCGCATCCTGACCAATTCTCCACCAGTTCCGGTCGATTCCTGACTCCGGCAACCGGTTTTAGTTGGTGCTGGCTGGTTCTATCCGTTTTTGTTCACTCCTACCAAGGGGGCACTGTCCGCACTTCAAAAAGTTCATGAGGAGAGTAGACGTGATCAATTTGTGATGAAATTAAGGCCAAAATATGAGGCTACACGGGCTGAGTTATTAAACTGAAATCCAGTTCCTACATTATATGTTTGTCTTGGAGAGTTGCTGCGGGAAGAACAGAGATTGGCTACTCAAGCAGGAATGGGACAAGAGAGCCTGCATTCAGAGATGGTGAATGTCGCCTATGCAGCTCAGGGAAGAGGAAGAGGAAGAGGAAAAGGTCAAATCTAGTGCTACAGTTGCAAAGAATTTGGCCATATTGCTACCAACTGCACAAAGCCATATTGTAATTATATATTGTAATTATTGCAAGAAACCGGGGCACATCATTAAAGAGTGTCCAATTCGTCCTCAAAATCGGCAAGCAAAGGCCTTTCAAGCTGCTGTCCAAGCTACACCTGTGACACAATCTTCACCTATTGTAGCTCCGATAGTCACTACAACAAGTACTAGTTAGGCTGTCCTCACTCCTGAGATGGTCCAGCAGATGATCGTCTCAGCTTTTTCTGCATTTGGTCTTCAAAGCCTCTTTTCACATGAAGGATTTAGGTCCTCTGCAATATTTCTTAGGTTTTGAAGTGAAATCTATTCCTTTCGGTACTTTCTTACATCAGTACAAGTATACTCAAGAGTTGATTGCATTGGTAGGTCTTTAGGAAGGGGTCGAGTATTTACCTGATCCTTCTCTCTATCGAAGGTTAGTCAGTTTATGCAGACTCCCTGTCTTCCACACTTGGCTACTGTCAGTCACATTGTCTGGTACCTAAGGAGTACTTCTGATTGTGGTCTTTACTTTCCTACTGCATCACCAATTTAGTTGGTGGTTTATAGTGATGCTGATTGGGCGGGTTGTGTGAATAATCGCCGTTCATCACTGGTTGGTGCATGTTTCTTGGCAATGCACTTATTTCGTGGAAAAGTAAGAAACAAACTCGGGTCTCCAAGTCCTCCACCGAGTTCAAATATCGTGTCATGTCTTTTGCTTCCTCTGAGATTGTTTGGCTTCGTGGGTTGTTGGGAGAGCTTGGTTTCTCTCAGAACAAGCCTACTCCTCTTTATGCCGACAACACTAGTGCTATTCAGATTGCTGCCAATCCAATCTTCCATAAACACACCAAGCACATAGAGGTTGATTGTCACTACATTCGTGAGGACTATGATGAGAAAATACTTACTCTTCCTCATATATATACGGATCTTCAGACAGTTGATGCCTTCACCAAAGCTTTGCCACAACCACAACATCAATTTCTAGTTGGCAAATTGATGCTTCTTGATCAGACTGCATCAATTTGAGGGGGGATGTCAATAAGATCGGCAGATTCTATGATTGGAGATTCTATTAATATCTTTCTTACCTTATTTACATCAGCTGTACAGATTAGTTTTCCTTTCTTAGCCTTGCCATGTATAGTTGTAACTGTGTAGTTGTGTATAGCTAGTTTTCCATATATAGAGTTTCCATGTATAGCTACCAGACTTTTCTATTTAATGGAATTCTCACAATGGTGAGAGGCATTCGGTCAATTTGATACCTCCTTTGTTCTCTCGCAATCTTTGAAGCTTCTATCATTTCTCTCCTGCCAAATACCCCAACACATACATATAGGAACCATTCTCTAGATTGCTACCACTTGTGAATTACCTCGGAGGCCTCTCCAGCTTGTTAGGAAATCCATCAATCGAAGATGCATGACCATGATAATCCAATTTTCACAAAAAAAGCATCCCACGTGGTCCTGGCCATCTCACAATGTAAAAGTAGATGATCTACTAATTCACCATTCTTCTTACACATGCAACACCAGTCCAACACTATTACCTGGCATTTTCTTAAATTATCTCTGGTGAGAATCTTGTCCAATGATGTTGTCCAGACGAAAAACGTTGCTTTTGAAGGAGTTTTTGTCTGGCATCTGCCATATACTCTTCCATGGGAACATGGTCTTTCCAGGGCTCGTTAGAACTTGGTAAAACAATATGACAATGAATCCGCCATATACTCCTCCATATATAAACCATCATAAAATATCTCATACTTATCAAAAAATATATATATATATATATATCTCATACTTCTTTTTGGCCTTTCCATTAAGCTTTAATAAATCGCATTACATACTAGTGCAGCCATTGCTCTTTTTATGGAAAACTGCATAGGATGGAACTTCTTTAAGAATTGCTGTGATTTTGAGCAAAATTGATCATTGTTTTTCATATTCAGTTGAAAGTTTATGAAACATTTATTTTATGAAATGAGTAAGAACAAAGGAAAAGACTGGCATCAGTGCCATGATGCTTTCTCTTCAATCTAGAATGATTCCTTGTGTGCATGAGTGTCTTGCCTCCCAAATACTCAATTTAACTATTTATTAGGCCTGTTTGTAGTCCAAGCAGTTTTTTTTCACATCTCGAGGCCTTTCAGATTTATATGCCTCAAGTCGTACTGTTTATAAATTATAAATTTTCTATGCCAACCAAAAACTAAAGGGGATATCTTTGGCTAGTTGGAAATTTAGTGTACAATTTTGTTGGTCAATATGAGAAGAAAAAGGAACCCGGCATGAGAGGTTTTAGATTTGTTTGCAAGCATTGTACTTTGCAGCAAAGCATGGTCGTGTCTCCCCAGCATTTGATAACCAAATTATGCCCAACCCACAACCATATTGCTAAACATCTTGTTTTCTCTTATGCTCATTTATGTGCTGACTCATTGTGAGTTAACATCGATCACATATCTAAAAAAAGAAAGTTAACATCGATCTTTCTGAAGTACAAGTTTTAGCAATACTTCTTGTTAGTTTGAAAAAATAATAATAGTAACAAACTCCTAGGAGAAGAGAAGCCTGGAGTTGGGGCTGCTGAATGGAAACTTATTCTTCCAATAAGATTGTTTCAAAAGTAATGATATATCTCCTATGAAGTCTCTAAGACCATATTGAACTCATTTGGTTTTTTACTCTTACTTCACAATGATGCTTAATAAAATCTCTGTACCGATATAAAGGAGTTTCACTTCTGGCTTATATTGCAAAATGTCAACAACTTCCCATCTTACCAACATTCAAAAGAAATGAATCTACAGGTATGTTGCAGTTGGAAATGAACCGTTCTTGGAAACATACAACGGAAGCTTCCTCAAAACAACTTTCCCTGCCCTGCAGAATGTACAATCTGCGCTGATAAAGGCCGGTCTTAGCAACCAAGTCAAGGTAACAGTCCCCCTTAATGCTGATGTATATGCAAGCTCAACTGGCCTTCCTTCCGGTGGTGACTTCAGAGCTGATATCCACGACCTAATGCTAGCCATTGTCAAGTTCTTGAGTGACAATAGTGGCCCCTTTACTGTTAACATCTACCCATTTATAAGCCTCTACATTGACCCCGACTTCCCTGTTGAGTATGCCTTCTTTGATGGCAATGCAACACCTCTAAATGATGGTGGGACGTCCTATTACAATATGTTTGATGCAAATTATGACACACTTGTGTGGGCCCTACAAAAAAATGGGTTTGGAAACTTGCCAATCATAGTTGGTGAGATTGGGTGGCCAACTGATGGAGATCGGAATGCTAACCGAATGTATGCTCAGAGGTTCAACCAAGGTTTTATGTCCCATATATCCGGTGGAAGAGGGACCCCTATGAGACCTGTGACAGTTGATGCATATCTATTTAGTTTGATTGATGAGGATGCTAAGAGTATTGATCCAGGAAATTTTGAACGCCACTGGGGGGTATTTACTTATTACGGGGTACCAAAATACCCACTTAACCTTGGTACCACAAATTCAGGATCCTTGGTTCAGGCTAGAAATGTGGACTACTTGGATCGCAAGTGGTGTGTGATGAAGCCATCGGCTAAACTTGATGACCCACAAGTGCAACCAAGCGTGAGTTATGCCTGTGGACGTGCTGATTGCACCAGCCTTGGCTATGGGACATCTTGTGGAAATTTGGATGCTCGGGGGAACATCTCTTATGCATTTAACAGTTACTACCAGAGGAATAATCAACTTGATGCTGCCTGCAAGTTTCCCAACCTTTCAATGATCACTAAAACAGACCCCACAGTTGGAGATTGTAGATTTGAGATAATGATCGAACCATATTATGGAGGTGCAGAAAGGACACGTGGGTGTCTCCAAATGCCACTGAGTTTGGTTTCTGGCCTTGGTCTCTTTTTGCTAACACTTCTGTGAATTAGGCCTCATGTTCCCGAGGCATTATTTTTCCTCAATTATTCTCATGTGCTTTGTAGCCTAGTGTAGTGGAAGCTAAGATCAGCAGCTGATAAACGGCATAACTCGTAGTATCTAGAGGGCAAACATTTTATCTTATGTATTCATTTCTGAAGTCAAGACTGTTGTTGAGTCACACGCATGGCATAATCGTATGGATTGTGGTTGACAACGTGGACTTGCATAATTCTGCTGCGAAAATGTTTGTATTGCAACTAAATCGATTGCATCAGACACGTTTTAGTTTGATCATGCAGCTTCTTCGTCCGAAAATTCTTGTTTTCATTATTTTCCTTGCACCAAATACTATGATTTTACCCTCGTTTAAGTCACATTCTTATTTTCATTGTCTGCCATTAAGGATATGTTTAGATAATGAGATAAGATGAAATTTTGTGAATGGTAATGAAATGATTTGTGAATAATATTGAAATAATTTGAGTTAAAACGTTTTATTAGATTTTGAAAAAGAAGAGAAAAAAAGTTAAATAAAAATATTATAAAATTAAAATATTATTGTTTAGGTTTTTTTGATACCTGGGTTTTGGTTTTATCTTTATTTGTATCCTACAGGTATTTGGTTGTAACTACGATTTTTCTTTGCTACAAGTGAGGGTTATCAATAAAATTAGAGTATTGTCCTCTTTCTAAAACAAATAATAATAAAATATTATTTGAATATAATTTTTAATATTATTTGAATATAATTTTTAATATTATTTTTATTTTAAAATTAGAAAAAATTGTATTTTTTTTTAATTTAGTTGAAAATTTAGAAAAGTTGTAATAATTAGGTATAATTTTTTTAATATAATTTTTATTTTAAAATTTTAAAAAAATTTATTATTTTTTGTATTTTGTTTAGAAGTTTAGATTTTATTTAGAAGTTTAAAAAAATTATAATAATTAGATGAAGAAGTTGAAAGATTTGAAATTGAAAAAAATTACGTTTAATGTTTTTTGTTTTGAGAAGAAAATTTGAGAAGAAAATTATAAAAAAAAAAAAAATTTGAGATGAGATAGGTAGGGGTGGGCAGGGTGCGGTTTCAACTCCACCTCCCGGTAGCAGGGCAGGGTATGAAACCCTGGGCCCCTGCCCCGCACCAGGTAGCACCCCTACATCTAAGTGCCCAAACTGTTGTGAAGAAGCCATAATTTCCATATGATTGAGAGAATACTCTCATCTTTTGTTCACAGAGAGCCCCTTCCACGTGCAGTATGTCCTAAATCTTGGGTGGCGGCCTCTCTCTCTAAAACTATAAAACTTTTTTCTTCAACAGAGTAAGAATGAAACAAAAGTGCATACAAAGTTAAAACAACATTGCCGACAGCAACAGGGGGGACTAGGCCGGATCCGAAGTAAAACCCCAATCAAGCAAACATTTAAAAAGGCACTGATCTTAATGTTGTCTGGGAACAATTCTTCTCTCAAGATTACCAAGAAGTCAAAAAACGTCCCCTTCAAACATTAAAACATCTACTTCTCCCTCTTTTTCTCTTGAGTGATCCACTTATGGTAGCCTTAGTTTTTGCCCACTCTTTCAACGAAGTGGCACTTCTCATAAAAGAACATGTTTCTCCTATACTAATATTCCCAGCAGATGCCAACTTCGATGCTGAATCATGTTTCTTCTCAGATATTCGACCAGGAGGCTCACCATTGCCCAAAACAGTCTGTCGATTCTTCTCTAGAGTACTCCTAATGACACTCTCATCCTCTCTCATTTCCAAAGATAAAGAATCATCTCCAGTAGATTTACCATCATGATGTTTCCCCAGATCCTTATGCTTGCTGTCGTTGGAATCAACAATGACCACATTATTGAGCTCCATTATGACTTGCTTTCCATTAGAAATATCAGGCAAAATTTGTGCAATGCTGAATAAGCTACTCTTATTCTCGCCAACCAACTGTGTCCACGAGGATTTCTGGAGCCATGAAGCACCTCTACTGGATTTAGTTGAAGGTGCAGTATGGCTGGAAGGCTGAGTTTCCACGAGCTCCTCTTTAGTTGTTTCACCCAACTTGCTCTCCAAGTGATCTCCATGACTTACCCAGTCGTCATTTTTGCTGACAGTGGAGTCGGGCACAAAGGAATTTGATTTTAGTTGCTCTTCCTCGCTAGAACTAATGCCTGGCAATATATGTGAGATGCTGAAAGTGTTGCCCCTATCACGGAGAAGTTTTCTCCAGGAAGACTTCCGGGACAATGATGGAAGTGTTGCTGATTGTTGGATACCAGATTCTGGGTCAACCAGTTGAGCTCCCAAGAGTATTGCCGACTCATCAGAAGGGGTTTTCAACTCCCCATTGCCTTTGGGGATAGCAGGCCGAGGTCCATTTCCAATACTTTCTTGATTGAAAAGTGATTTCCTCTTTTTGTAAGGAGGTACAACATTATTTTTCTGCACTTTGAGCACGTTCAGATTTTGCCCTTCCATAGAGGTTTGAGTTCGTATGAATCCTGATTCCTGGGGTTCCAAGAAAAATAATGAAGCCAGAAAGTACAGGCATATTTGGTGCAAGTAAACAGAGAAAAGAAATGCCCTCTACCAATTGAACGAAAGCTCTACCTTATTTTCAGAAATTCTTTTCTTTCCCTGGCCACCTATAAAAGCCATCATGTTGTTGCTGCCCATCCTGTTGTTTCTCCTAGTCATCACATTAATTATGAGGTTATCCTCATCTGTTACAGAAGCTTCTTCATTCTCATTGACTTGCAACATTTGAACAGATTTGATGGAATCATCTCTTCCCTTGGTCAGTCCCTTTCCACTGCCTACAGCATCTAATAGGTTTTCTCTTTCAAAGAGCTTGTTCATCACTGAATTCATTACGTTAAGCTCTTCCTCACTTATCCCATCACTTAGGGTTTCCAGATCACAAGTTTGTTTTTCCTTTGCAGTGGGATGATGAATGGAATGCTCTTCACAATCGCAAAAATGGATAGGGAGAGAAGGAACTACTTCAACACGTTGGAAACTGTATTTGTGTTTGCCAGTTCCACTTAATGGCATTAATTTCACCTGCACCGAAACAAATCACATATAACAATACAAAGCCACAGTTTCAAGCAAGTGTAAATGAACATGTTTGCTCCAATTTGTTTTGATCAAGTGACAGATGAAAATTTACTAAGTGCAAATGAAACAAATAATTGTAACAATTTGAGTCAAAATATATCTATCAGATCACAACCAACACCCGGGGCAGGGGGGCAGGGTGGCGAATGATTAAAAAAGAGAATTTTCAAGACCCCTATAACCCACCTTTCTTAAGTTGGGGAAGTAAATCCGAAGTTGCTTTCTTTCAGAATTGATGACTTTCTTAGGCTTGTCGTAGGAGACCATGTCTTCATCTGAATTATAACTGTTAGTAAGTCCCCTACTTGCAAGTTCAGCTTTTTCTGCCCACTCTCGTTTCAAACTAACAAGATAATGTTCTTTAGCTTTCTCAAGCCTCAGCCTCCCTCCCTTCCAGACACACCCATTATACTGTAAAGTTACAAAGCAAGAGATGAGCGTAGGCAATAATATCCAGTACATATTAAAGAGAAAAGGAAAAAAGAAGTTCCAGCTTCTCATGATGCACCCAATACAAAGTTAAACCTGTGATCTGACCCTTATTCCCTTGTTAAAAGGGTAGGAGATGCCATTCGGTCCTAAGATCATTGGGTAATTAAAAAAAAATAACGAAGGAGCTTATTTAGAGTTATAAGGGCATGCTAAGCTGTGCACACAAAATTATTCTCCCAAGATAACATAAGGGGTGCAAGGATACTGTATGCAAAGATAATTAGTTCTACATACAAGCCCCAAATTTTAACACACCACCACACTTGCCGACATAGCACTTACATTGCTTTAAAAAAAAAAAAAATAGGCAAAAGAGGGACAAAGTTGAGGTGATTTCAGCCCATCTCGCAAATTCGAATTTTTTGGTACTTGGCAGAGAAGCAAATAATTGTTGTTTGGTAGCTGAAAACAACCAGCTAGGAGATGGAGAACTTACTTAACAACTCAACAAGGAACCATGTTAGACTGTGATTAAAATTCCAGAAAATGCAAATAAAACAGAGAAAGCAGATATAAAAAGAAATGTTGGAATTTTTTTTTTGGATAAGTAAGAAAAAAAGAAATGTTGGAAATTGATGGCCAAATTGCTGGAAGTGGAAATCTATTTGGGGGGGTTTGTAGTATCAGTTCGTGGGAACCACACAAAGATATGATTTAGAAAAAGACCATTCAAAGATCCAATCGTTGTCTTTTTGGAAATCCTCTTCTTTTTTTTTTTTCTTTTTGCTGGGATTGTTGTTTGGCAGCAGAGAAAAAGGGGCAAATGAAGAACTTTCTTGAAAACCCAACAGAGAACAATGTTAAACTGCAATTAAAAAATCCAAAAAATGCAAAGGAAGAAGAGAAATAAGAGATACAAATAAATGCTACAAGTCCATACAAGAAATAAATCACAAATGGATAGCCAGGAATTATTTGGCAAAAAAACCAATTTCAGACCAAACCAGCAATTTCTTCTCAAGCCCTAAAGCTCCAATACCCAGGAACTATTCGGCAAAACTTGCATAACTTCTATTTTCATCTCCATTTAAGGGATTTTGGCACTTGTGCTGTACTATCAAACTTTTTGGATAAAAGGGTAGGTTTCTTAGGGCCTTTCTTGCTCAGTTTATTGGGGCCTATCTTGCTTGGTTTCTTGCTCAAACAAAGATGAATATATACCCTGGCTGTGCGAAGTGCATCCAGAAAGAGGGAAAAGGGATGAGCTACAGTCAGCTTCATTTTAAAATTGAAATTGGGTGGGTTGTGCCCCGTCGGATTGGTGTGGCAGTGTGTTATAAAAAATGATGGCATCCAGAATTTTTGAAAGACAATACATAGCAGGTAGCTGCAACACAACCTGATATCATTCATGTCCATATAGCAGGACAATAGCCCTCTTGTGGTACATTATACTTCAAGTTTTCTAACAGTGTTGCTAGTTTTTCTTTCCCTCCATTAGCAAAATACTCACAGAAACATATCTACATTTTCGAAACTAAGAATAGTATTTGATAGTCTCAATTAGAAGCATTATGGGGTTTGTGGTGAATAATGTTTTCTTCATGGAGCCATCGACTCTCCCCAGCTTGTGCAACTTTCTATTTTGTCCACCCAAAAGTATTTCACCGACTACTATTAGGTTTTACGAATTTTACTTAATCCAATAAAGCACTCATGCACAAAAATCTCCTGCTTGTGCTTTTCTCTCTCCTTAATAAATCCTTTGGGCTATACAATGGAAATACCCGATCCCTGATCTGACAAGGAAATAGGTGGCAGAGACAGTATTTTATTTACACACAGGGTATGGCCTTTTGCCTGTGGGTGTAAATGGAGAGCTTTCTTCAATACTCAACAAACCCTTTTTGTTTATTGGCACCGGGTGTCCGAGAACAACGTTCTGACTAATCCTGGGAGTGCACAGGCCCTCGGCAAAGAGTTTCGTATAAGTGCACATCAAATAATTCAAGAGGAAGTTCCCCCGGTTGATGGCCCCAAGAAATTTTTTGCACCCAAGAGGATTCAAACCTTAGACTTAGATGAAGCATACCACCAAGACCAAGGCCCTTACCACTTAAGCCAATCCCTAGGGATTTACTCAACAAATCCATTTTGGCTGTGTTGTTGGTGTATTTTACAGATTTTTCTTCTATAAGCACTTCAAGTAACCTTAACAAGGCCATATTCAAAACTAAAAGAATTTGAGCATCAAAATACACTGTATCTGACTTCTTAATAAATAATCCCAATAGAGCATCACATGAGAGGTGGCCGAATATGCACGTGGATTATTTACAAATTTTAGCGCATTCAACAAAGCCTTATTTGAAATTGTAGAGTTTAAGCCTCAAAATATACCATTCTTAATAAAGATTTGTGTGTGCCCAAGCCAAAGCTGTCCCGGTAAAGTGCCAACCACATGTAATTTGACAAAGAAAAAACTGTCTTTTAAAAAAGGTAAAAATGCCTGTACATATAAAATCATTTACAACTGGAGACATGCTTAGAAATCGTAGTGAAAAGAAAGAGGGAAAAGAAGCATCCACGAACGGGTATTCACTAATCCAGGCTAATCTAGTAGCTTAAAAGAAAGAAATGGTTTTTTCTCGTAAAACAATACTCCCACCAAGAAACAGAAGCAGAAAAAATCCAAGTAATATGTATTTTTTTTCTAGGTAAAACTCAATGTAATTTGTAAAGTAGGAGAGAGTAAACAAAGAATTAATACAGTGCTGAAGAGCTTGGAAAGGGAGTTAATGGAAGCGGGGGAGAAGTCGACGTAGGCAAAGCTGCGGCCTTTGGTCCTCACAATGACCACTTCCTCTGCCATTCCCGAAGACGCGAACAACCTCTGCAGATCATCGCCCGTCACGCTTTCCCCCAATCCTCCCACAAATATCCTCATCTTCTCCTTCGTCGTTTCTGTACCTTCTTCCATTTTATAATTGGTTTGTTGTGAAAGCTTCTCCTTCGTCAAAGTTCAAATTTATGGTTTGAGCGATATCCGTTTTCCTTCCCCTGAATTCACCAACTCACAATTCACAATCCCCTTTTCTCTCTCGTTTTTGCTAGACTTCAAACCCTACTGTTCTTAACGAGGGTCTCAGACTCTCAAGCCTCACCCTCTAACGTTAATTGGGCTGTGCATATTGGGCTACAAGCCTGCAAAGGAAGCAGGATTTTCGGCAACGCGACGCCGTTCTTTCTAGTTAAGTTATCTTTTTTATTTTATTATTTGTTCCATCTTTAATAATTTTGTCAATAAGACCTCTAAATTGGATTTTTCTATTTTTTTTTATATACATGGGAGGGGGATTCGATTCTTAGTTCCCTTAGTGAAAAATCAAGATATTGCCAATTGATGTTCTTGACAGATTTTTCTAAATTTTAATCCAAGAGTCCTGCTATCATACTTTTAATTTATACTACTCATATTTCAAAAAAAAAAAAAAAAAAAATTATACCATTCATTTTTTTTATATGTCACGTCAATATATGATTTATTAAAACAATTTAAAAAATTGATTTTCAAAACAAAAAATATCGTCTGAACATACAAAATAAAAACTAAAATCTTGATTCATTCTACTCTTTTTTTGTTTATGTTTTGAATTTTTTTATAAGCGCACATTATTGTACCGCATCAAAAGATAAAGTGAATAATATAAATTAGAGAATATAGTAACAATTCTCTTAATTCAATGAAAGGGTTACTTGAAATCGAACAGTTAACCCTCAATATAGAAGTCCCAGGAATCCCATTCCCTCCAACATCGCATTCTCACCTTCCCATCAAGCCACCATCAATTCTTACCTCCTGATAGTGATAGCTGCCATCTCTCGTTGATCGACCACCAATGACAACTCTTTCCCATCTAGCCGTCGTCCATCTCCTAGTAATCTCTCTCCCACTGCCCTCTCTCTTTCTCCCCCTTGGCCCTTGCAGTGGCTTGTAAACTTGTTTATCGTGCTCAATATTTTCTGGTTAGTGAAAGCAATGAAATTGTATATCTTGGTGGAAAACCTGTCATATTTGAAAAATCTAGGTTGGAGCTCTTTTAGGTCTTGTTTGATTTCGTATATTGTCTTATCTTATCTCTTCTCAATATTCAAACACCATTTAAACATAAATATTTTTTAATTTCAAATTTTCAACTTTTTCATCAAAAAACATTGACAATGATCTAGCCAAAGCCAAAATTTGCCTAAAACTACATGTTTTGCCTAAAGTCAAACTCATTCAAGATATAACCCCACATTAAATTATTCATATATTAACCAAAATAATAATAGAATATTATTTTTTAATAATAATATTTAAAAAAATTCATATTTTTTTTAAACGTTATTTCCAACAATTTTAGGAATCAATCTTCATTGCAGTGGGACATCATCACATTGAAAGACAAACACAGAGTAGGTAGCTAGGTAGCATGTCCATGTGTGTTTCCACTTGCATTAGCATTAGCAACATGAGAATTTTGTGACATGCACAAAATCAGAACTTAATATAGCCATGAGTAAAATCTAGAAGAATCTGAACTTAGTATTTCCTGGTACATGCAAGTTGACCCTACACAAAATCAGACACAAGTTCAAGTTTGGAAATTAAATCCAAACCATACACAAACAATCCAACCGTGCTCATTGTGAATTTCGTCTTCTCTATCTTTTTGTACATAAGTTAACCACATTCCAAAATTTATGACTAGCATGCTGAAAGTTCAAGGAAGAAGCATAGTATTCAATGGACTTTACACGCAAAATGTATACAAGAAAAACATCCATCTAGAAAGTGAAAAACATACATTTCCAATCATGAAAAACTTTTTGTTTTGATAGGTAATGAAAATCAAGAAAACAAAGGTGTCAATCCAGCCCGAACACTTATTATGAAGTGGCATCATTTGAAAAAAATAGGAATAGGACTGGTGGAACTTCACTTACCCTTTTCAAGAATGGCTGGCGTGTGTTGGATGCAATACGAATAGGTGTGTCCATCTCAGGGGACAATTTCTTGAAATTGAAGTGTTATTTTCCAGTTCAGTTTTATTCATCAATGAGTCAATGATTGACATGGCTACTGTTAGAATCAGCAATTTAGTTTTGCTGTGAAGTTTATAATGTTGTAGTTGTCCTAGGTATAAGAAATAGGTGTAAAATCCTAATGTAGTTCACCATTTGATTTCTTGGAAGGGTTTATGGGCTTGTTTTAAGGAAGAAGCATGGTATTCAACCATATTAAAAAAAAAAAAAAAAAAAAAAAAAAAAAAAATCCCTGGTGATAAATCAAAATCTAGACTACCAAACCATATTTGCACCAACAAACTATATTGGCCGGGTTTTGTTTGTATGATGTTTTGGTCATAATTTAGAGCCCTTGTATGTTTTCTGTAATGGTTAAAGTTAATGCATTCTATTAATCCTTGAAAAAATGTCTAACCAAGCATCCAAACAAAGAAATTAAAACCAGAAGAAACAAAAAGATAAAAAATATAAAATCTATAGACTGCTTTACTACTCTACCAAGGCCTTTTTGTTTCCTTTCACACAGTTTCTTTACATATTTTCTCACATAAATTCACACATGAAAATCAAATGGGATATATATGTTTTTAATATTTTTCTTCAGGTCAGTAAACAGAAAAATGCTCATTTCTAGATAACAAACAGGGTTGATATTTTCATCTTTACTCTTGAAACCAGTACCAGCATACAAAATTAATCAAAAACCATACAAAATAAATCTCTCGCAGCAACATGCAAATGACTCGATTATATACTATACAAAATTAATCTAATGGAACCAGTAAACAAATTATTAATCTAATGAAACCAGTATACAAAATTAATCTAATGATAATAACTTAATCTAATCAAACCAATATACAAAATTAATCTAATGAAACCAGTAAAAAATTAATTTAATTATAATAACTTGAACAAACCCTAAATTAATCTAAATCCATACAAAATCACCAACAACAAGGATTAACAACTAACTACAAGATTAACAAGAAAATGAATTTTTACCTAACATCCACACGAGATTAATAGTTGAGCGATTGAAAAACCAGCCTCAAGATGTCCAATAATCGCAGAAAGGGAAGAGAGATAATCATGAAATGGATGAAAAACATTTTCTGGAATAAAATGGACAGACAACGATGCGAGGGAAGAGAGAAAATTGAGAGAAATGGAGGGCAAGGGATAGAATCGCTCCAGGAAACGAAGAAAAAAAAAAATTCTTCACTCAAACATAGGGACAATGGCGATTCAAGGGAGAAAATGGAAAGAAATTAAGAGAAAGTGAGTTTCATATCAGAGAATCTTCTTCTAAGAAATAGAACCAAAAATATTTATTCTCCTCAATAGAGCGGTTCGAGAAGAGAGAGAGAGAGAGAGAGGGAGAGAGAGAGGGAGAGAGATGTGTTGGGGTGGAGACTGGGTTTGGAGCTGAAAATAGAGAAACAGAGCGTTTGCTCGACATGCGCTCGAGCGAAGCTCAACCCGTCAGTTTGCTCAAGTCTCGCGCGACAGTGGGCTCGAGCGAGACACAAATCCTAGTGTTCGCTCGAGCTCTGCTCGACATCCCGCTCGAGCTAATATTGATTGGATGTTCACTCAATGCACGCTCGACACGCCGCTCGAGCAAAGAACGTATTTTTGTCATATTAGGGTTTCCAGCGTCGTTTACTATAAATATGTTATATTTGACTTGTTTGGCTTGACTTTTAGCATATTTTGAGATAGAATAATTGTCAAATGAGTGCATATTGTGTGAGAGAGCAAAAAGCCCTAGAGATTGTGAATTGAGATTGAGTTATTGTAATCTCCTCTGATTAATAAGATTTTTGTAGCTCTATGGACATAGACAATTTGCCGAACCACGTATATTGTACGTCGTGTACTTGATCGTGCTTGCTTTTACATTATTTTTCATCATTGATGTGTGTGTTTTGCACAATAACTGGTATCAAGAGCCAAGGAAAGATCTGAAGGAGAACGATGGCTGGAGATAAAGTGAAAGCACCCGAGATAGAGAAGTTCAACGACACTGATTTTGGATACTGGAAGATGCAGATTGAAAACTATTTTTATGGGAAGAGACTCTACCTTCCATTGTTGGGAAAGAATCATAAATGATGCTGAGTGAACCCTATTAGATCGACAGATTCTAGGGATTGTTCGACTGACATCGTCCAGAACAGTGGTACACAATGTCAGTAAGGAGAGAACCACGACAAATCTCATGGCAACTTTGTTAGGTATGTATGAAAAGTCGTCGGCAAATAACAAAGTGCACTTGATGAATAAATTGTTAAATTTGAATATTTCAGAAGGTATGTCTGTGGCCCAACATTTGAATGAACTCAATACGATCACAAATCAACTGTCTTATGTAGAGATTGAGTTTGATGATGAGATTAGAGCGTTTATTCTGTTGGCGTTGCTGCCAAATAGTTGGGAGACCATGATGATTGTTGTGAGTAGTTCAGCCAGCAAGATGAAATTTAACTATGACGACATACGTGAGATGATTCTTGCTAAAGAGGTACGTAGAAGAGACTCAGGTGAGTTCTCGGGTATTGGATTGACCCTGAATGTTGATAATCTGGGCAGAGGACATGATATGTCAAGCTCCAAATGTAGGGTGAAGAGCAAGACGAGATCTAGGTAGCAGATTACGTGCTGGAGTTATGGAAAGCTGAACCACATTAGGAAAAATTGCAAGAATCAAGAAAGTGTTGAGGATGATGAGGTGAATGTAGTGGCAAAAGAAATTCAAGATGTCTTACTTCTTGCAGTGCACAATCGGTTTGATGATTGGGTGTTGGATTCAAGAACTTCGTTCCATAGCACCTCACATCGACAATCATGCAGAATTATGTTGCTGGTGATTTTGGGAAGATGTATGCGGTTGATGAAGAGACATTAGATGTAGTGGGAGTGGGTGATGTGCACATCATACTTCCAAATATGGGTGTGTGAACTTTACAACAAGTCAGACACGTTCCGAATCTGATGAAAAACCTGATCTTTGTGGGATAGCTTGATGACAGCGGTTATATAGTAGCATTCTTTAGAGGAGCTTGAAAGATCACTAAGGGTGTGTTGATCTTAGTGCATGGTAAGATATCTAACTTTTTGTATTTAACATCAAGGTCCATTAATGTGCAGGGAAATACAAGAGTACAAAAAGACAAACTTGATCATGCGAAAGATATGAGGAAGCCCAAAAGAGTCAGTTTTGTCGTTCCTCGTGTAAGCTTGAGAAAGTTGGTTGAGGTTGCCAGGATCGGTTCAAGACCAGATACTCCTAGACTCCTAGTGCAGTGGGAGTTGTGAGTCGCCCAATGGATGTGCTAACTAAGGGCGATGTACGTAGAAGACTGAAGTCGGGTTTGACTTCAGTGCATCTTCTGACTTAAAGACAGGAGTTGTGAGCTGCAGAGACGATAGGGTTTGATTGGGAACAATGGCTATCATATGGAGACCCAGTCTCCAAGTTAGAGATTGTTGGGGTGAAGTGGAGCTGAAAAATGAGAAACAGAGAGTTTGCTCGATGTGCGCTCGACAGTGGACTCGAGCGAAGTGAAGCTCAACCCATGAGTTCGCTCGAGTCTCGCGTGATAGTGGGCTCAAGCGAGACACAAATCCTAGTATTCGTTAGAGCCCCACTCAAGCCAATGTTGATTGGTTGTTTGCTTGATGCGCACTCAACAAGCCGCTAGAGCGAAAAACATATTTTTGCCAGATTAGAGTTTCCAGTGTCGTTTACTATAAATATATTATATTTGACTTGTTTGGCATGACTTTCAGTATATTTTGAGAGATAACAATTGTAAAGTGAGTGCATATTGTCTGAAAGAGTAAAAAATCATAGAGATTGTGAGTTGAGATTGAGTGATTGTAATCTCTTCTGGTTAATAAGATTTCTGCAGTTCTGTAGACATAGATAATTTACTGAACCACGTATATTGTACGTCGTATACTTGATCGTGCTTACTTTTACTTTATTTGTTATCGTTTGTGTGTGTATTTTACGTAACAAAAAAAAAGTGAAAGTGGGAAGATAAAGTATGAAAAGGATCAAAATGAATTATGCGGGGTTGCCTAAAGAACAGTTAATTATTTTAATTGAATAAAATATTCATTTGGCTCCCAAACAGTAGAACGTCAAATATAACTTTTGCAATACATTCACTGTAGCTCAAACTCCCACTTTTTGAGTTTTAACTAGCTCAATGCAGGACCTTTAATGTAAAACTAGGTATATTTTGCAATTCATTGGCATTTGGTTAGGTCAATGACAGTGCTCTAATTATTATCTAATTATTATAATTTTTTAAATTTTTAAATAAAACATAAAAAAAAAAAATTAACTTTTTCAAATCTCAAAATAAAAATTATATTATAACAATATTATAACTTTATAATATTTTTATTCAACCTTTTTTCTTTTATTTTTCAAAATTTCATAAAACATCTTAATTCAAACTATTTCATTACTAGTCATAAACTATCTCACTATTATTCATAGATTTTTCATATCAACTCATCCTATTTGTATAAAACGAGGACTTAATATATTTATTAGCCATAGTCTTGTTTATCAATCTTTCTTAGGCAAGTTGCTCATTTACCGGATGCTTATAATCATTTGTCGAAACTCAACAACAAAGTATGTCAGTGGAAATATTGCTTACAAAGGTTTTTGTTATGTCTTGGAAAATCGTTGCATAACACAGTAGTGTTGAGATATAGCCACTACTGTCGAACTTCACTCGAAATAATTAACTTTGATGAGATGAAACGAACGGAATGACTTTGTTTGGATATACAAGTATTTTAAGATATTTTCAAATACTTTAGATATTTTCATATATTTACTTTTTAAACATCATTTAAATATAAAATATTTTTTAATTTCAAATTGTTAACTTTTTCATCTAATCATTATTTAATTATTACAACATTTCCAAACTCCTAAACAAAACACAAAAAATAATACAATTTTTTCAAATTTCAAAATAAAAATAATACTTAAACAAATTTTTTAACTTTGCAAATAATACTTAAACAAATAATAAAAATAATACTTAAACAAATAATACCTAAACTCCCGCTGCATTTTTCTAAATTTTGTTTACTTAGTGATTAAGTAAGTATTTTTTAATGATATTATGATTTTTTTATTTAAAAATAATATTTAAAAGTGTTAAAAAATACATATAAAAAAAAAAGAAAAAAAAAACGACAATTACACTAATGGTAGCTCCTAGCAGTTGCTGTAGAGCCACCCTTCTCAAAATCTAGTAAAACATGTTAACTCAAACTATTTCATTACTATTCTTAAATTATTTTACTATTTAGGTATATTTTAAAATAGAGAAATGATATTTATAATCGTGAAATGCGTAAATATTATGTAATTATCTTAAAAAATAGATAAATACAGGACTCACATAAAAAACAAAACTAATTTTTTAATAATAGACTTTATTTTTTTTAAAAAAAATTATGTATCTGCAACTACATATAACATTATTCTTTAAAATAATATAAATGTAAGACGCTGAAAACTTGAGAAAGATTATTTCGTTTTGGGATGACATGTCATGCGCACGTGTCTTAGACGTCACGTTAATATTAAATATAAAAAAAAAACTTAAGAAAAAATTGAATTTTAAATAAGCTTATTGTTTGTTTTTAGAGTGAGTTGAAAGTTGAAAAATTAAATAAAATATTATTAGAATATATTTTTTAATATTATTTTTATTTTGAGATTTAAAAGTTTTAAATTATTTATTTTATTTTGTATAAAAAATTTAAAAAAATTATAATGATTAGATGATATGAAATTAAAAAAATAATAAAAATAAACTAGACTTTTATAATTAAACAAATTAAAAAATCCTTAGCTACAACTTGGTCATAAATATAGTACCATCGGCATCAACAATAGAGTACAACTGCAAGCACCAAAGCCTCCATTAATAGATTTACATCATTTTTTCCCATCTTTCCACCCAATCATGGTGAGGAAAGAAGTTCTCTTCGTAGGAGCATATTGAATTTTCGACTAAGGAAACAAATTAAAAGATCATAAGATATAATTCGGTAGTAAATTTGAATTTGAATTTGAATCGTAATAAAATAAAAAAAATAAATGAATAAATCTTGACAACCACTGCTTATTTGAACTCAACTCATTTATATTTTTAATTGAATAAAATTGTGTATGATAAAGTGAAGTAGTCTCGGATTACTTCATTACTAATCATAAATTTTTCATTAATATTAATAATTTTTTATTATTATTTATTATTATTCATAAATCATCTGAAATCAAGTCAATATAGAAACTTAGTCTAAATGAAACTTGAAAATATATCAATAAGATTCTAATTATATTTGGGCTGGAATTATGAAAAACTCATGGGTGATGGGTTTGTGCATCCTTAAATTTGTTGAGACTTTATTCGGAACACCCAATACCAATAATAATAATAATAATAAAAGAAAAGAGATTCTATCTGCATATCTCATTGGCAAGGGAGATGCAATGGGTTGACTTCAAAAAAAAAACATGGTGAGTCCGGGAACTCCTGAAATTTGGATATCAGTTTAAAAAAATTAGATTGCTTCGTCAAACTCAAGTTGGGTTAACAGTTAAAATGTCATCATAATTATATTTAAAATACGATTTATCAGTTGGGTTAATAATTAGAAAGCTGATATTGGATGGTAAGATGACCATAACATAGGAAAAAGTCCTATTAATTTACAATAATTAAATTAAAATTAAAAAATAGAAAAAATAATATTTGTAGTCATAGAGTGCGCAAGTGATGCGCACTCATTTTGAAAAAAACATATAAGTTTGAGACTCACATGGAAAAATTAATTTTTTAATAGTAAATCTTATTCTTTTTTCAAATGAGTGCGTGACACTTACACAAATCATGATTGTATTTAACATTACCAAAAAAATAGTGGGGTGGTCCAGCACAGACAGCTACCATCGGAGGGGTCTGCAACCACCTCGAACATGGAGGTGGCAATTACGACACTAGGTTACCGCCATATGGCATTGAATTGGCCAAAATTAAGCGCTTGGTGACATTGAATTGAGTGGCCGAATCTAACACCTGAGAGCATCTTCATTGGTTTGGCCAAATGCATCTTCAAAATTAAGTGCTTGGTGACGTTGAATTGAGTGGCCGAATCTAACACCTGAGAGCATCTTCATTGGTTTGGCCAAATGCATCTTCAAAATTTAACCAATATCACACTTCTTTACATTTGCCTATTACATTTAAATTCAATCCTCACATTGGATTAGCCATTCACTCTTTATATAATAATAAAATATTATTAAATTAATAATTTTTTATTTAATTTATTTGTATCACATTTTATAATTCTACCAATTTAATATTAATAATAATTATATTTTAATTAAACTAATATTAAAAAAATCATATTTTCAAATGTCATTTAATGCTAATAACCAAAAATTGATATTAAACTTTTAAATTTCTATCTAAATTTCCTATTCACTAATCAAATATCTAGCAACATACTCATTTCAATGTCAATAAAACATCTGCACATACATAAACACCTACAAGACATTTTAAGATCCAACGCCATCTTAATTACAAAAAACAGATATATAAATCTGCACTTCCAACATTTGATCAATTAGTATGTTAGCACTTCCAACATTTGATAAATCTGCACTTACCATGTCTAGCAACATACTAGTATTCATGACTAACAACATACCATGGACGACAGCACAAAAAGAAACCCCTAGATTAACAGCAGTTATAAAAAAACCAAATACATCCACATAAATTGTTACATACATCTGCTATACTAAACCCAAAAAACATGCATATGTCATGAAGTTCTAAAAAACATCCACATGATGAGTTACAAAAACTATCCACATAAAATTTATGAGTTTTCAATAAAATTCAGCAGCAAAATCCAAAATGAGTAGTACCCAATGTTTTAAATACCGTATCGAAAGTCGTATCGATTAAGGCACTGGAACGAAATATTTCGATACCGGTACCATTTCGTATACCATTTCGGGATAGTCGATATATGAATAAATTATATATATAAATATATATAAATTAAATTCTAAAATAATAGTCTATATATGAATAAACTATATATAAATACACATATATATATATAAATTATAAATAGCCTAGTCTGAATTGGGGGTCCAAAAATAAGCTTGTAGTTTAAAAAAATGAAAAAAAAATTTGAAGGCCAAAATATAGGCCGGTACAGGCCGAAATTGAGACCGGAACGACCGGTACCGGCCGGTACGAAACATATAAGGTACCTGTACCGGCCCAATGGTCGGTACGGAAAATTTTGACTGTACCAGCCGGTACGGTACGAAATTCAAAACACTGATAGTACCTGCAAAAAACACAAAATTAAGCTCAGAATTAAGCAAATATTAATCTCAAAATTGACAAAAATAGCAACTACTAGGATTTCCAAGTGTGCAAAAACAGCAACTCTTCATTAGATTAACCAAAAACAACAACTACAAAATGAACAATATATTACCAGGTGTGCACAAACACCATTGGCAACTGTAACGGTAGAGTAGCATTTCTTTCTCTGTGTTGGCAAATTATCCACATGCACTTGCCACTTTAGTTGGTGCCTTGATAGGTTCCAACAATGGTCCAAATTATAGTTGCCTTTTTGTGTCGATCGGTACATTAACTTTATCTTCTCCATCTAAACAACAATCATAAAAATATTAATACATATTACAATCCAAATTTATGATAATTAGAAACATACATTGTCTTGTTCATTGGTACCGCTTGGATGCATTGATTCAACTTGGGCCAAGCAACCACAAAATTTGTTCTTTTTGGATAGTTGACAATCGATTAGTCAACGACCCCACAAAACGTTTAGGCCAATTAGGTTTTTTTTTATAAGTATTGAAGTAATCATGGATTCTTATCCACATTTGGGTGGACTTTTGATCAATCCCCCTAATAACATCTATGCTGATGTTGAGACATCCTGATACAAGGAGAATGTCTTCCTCCACGATGAAAGGCACACCCCGTTGGGATAGTTTAGTTTGTGCCCTTACTTCCCCTTCAGGTTGTGTCACTTCAACCTCAGCCTCAATATAATCATGCAAGACACTAGCCATGGAGGGTTATTAATACCTTCTCCATCACTTTGCAAGAGTGTGGTGAAAAAATGATCGTCCAATAAGTGTGAATCCATCATTTATAAAACAGTCAGCAAGTAATAAAGTTAACACAACAATTTAAGTAGGGGAGACAGTCAAAACATTAAGCAAGAATGAGATGACACAAGAAATTACATATTACATATTGAGATGCAGCAAGTTCCATAAACAATCAGCAAAAAAATAGGAAATTATTGCCATCTATATGCTTGTGTAATAAACAGTCAGCAAGTTCCATATTTTCATATGTGTGGCATATTTTCATAAAACCGTTATGACTCAAAAATGATTTTAGAGCTGAGCTCCATTATCCACGTATGTTGTAATATAAATGGAGGTGTTATCACAAATTGGTAATCATCGCCATAAGAGCAACCAATTATATGTTTTTTACCCAAGTAAGAACTACTTTATTTAATAAATAAGTAGACTCATCTCATTAAAATGATATTTTTATAACCCGAGTAGGACATTTTTAGTTCCATGGTGTGTGGTCTGAAACTTTTTGTCTTCCCTCTCAATCTTCCTTAAAACTGTTATGAACCCAACTAGCTTACTTGCCCATTTCTACAAACGCTACCCGTGCATTCTATTATTCATTCCATGCATCACCATTTCCATTTTACACCAGCCCACTTACAACACGGGAGAATCACAAGGATTCATTACAAGCAAAACAGACTCCATTACAAAAACACACTAGGATTTCAATCCCAAAATCACTTCAACAAAATCAAATCCCTAATTGTCAATCCCACTTCCACATTTGTAAGTAAAACCAAGAGCTTAAAAAAAATGCAACAATGAAATTACAGATCGGAAGTGGGAGTGAGAGTGAGAGAAAGAGAGAGAGGAGAGAGAGAAATCGAGAAGAAATTTTATAAGGAAAAAATCCAGAACATCAAAAAAATACTTACAGATCAGAAGTGGGAGTGAGAGAGAGAGAGAAGTCATGGAGGGGCACAACCATAGGTCGTGGAGGGACTGCGAATCGGGAGTGGGAGTGGGAGTGAGAGAGAGACAGAGAGAAAGTGGAGAGAAAGTTACAGGTGAATAAATATTCCCACGTTTTTGTTGTCGTTCCCGCGTGTGTAGTAGGAGTAAGAAATTAGTATTTTAATATTTGGTAAATTAATTGTGGCTCTCCATCTTTAGCCAACCACTGTAGCAGAAGTCTAAATTATTTTAGATTTGGCCAATTCAATGTGAGGTGTTCCTTACATCAATTATGTAAATTTTAGCCAACATTCTCATTCGGCCAAGCCAATGAGGATGCTTTGAGTAGCATCAGATTTGGTAGATTTGTTTAGATTCATCAAATCTAGTGCCAACTTAACTAAATCTGACTCCACTAATGCCGTATTTGTCACTAGAGATTTTTTCAACAACCACTGATCGATGTTCCGAGAAATGACAGAATTAATTTTTTTTGTGATCATTATTAGGGTCTTTAAAATCTAAGTATATATTTTATTTTAAGTTTTTAGAATTTTCATTTGAACATTTAATATGACATCATTGACCTTATTACAAAATTAGAACGTTGAAGTGATGATTTATCATCACAACAACACCTCTTTTTAAAATAATAGTTTGACCAAAGAAAGTGGGATAGTTTGAAACCAATTTTTTAGATTTCTCTCTCTTGATCTCTCTTTTTATTTTAATTTTTGTTTTCTTTACATGCATTGTGTTTTTTTGTAACTGAGTGTTTGTTTGGATCTCACTTAAAAGAAACTACTATAATTGGTGAGATTTTTTTTTAGATGACTGCGCATCCATTCATAAGATGAATGAGTTAGAAGAAGAATGGGAAAAATAACGTCTAACAGAGGAGGAGGGTCTGAGTATAGAGGTAGGGGACGAGGTATCGTATGAACCGAATTATAAAGCAAAGATAAGTCTGGTAGGGAAGGTTTGCATCGAAAGTTGTATTAATCTGGAAGTGATAGAATCAACACTGGCGAAAGTATGAAGGATAAGCAAGAGAACAAAGTTTCTGGAAGTAAGATCAAACACCTTCATCGTCACATTTGATAACCAAGCTAATACGAATCGAATATGGGAGGAGAGGTCATGGTTGTTTGACAACCATCTATTTGTTTTAAGGCTTTTCGATGGGTTTATGCCACCTGGAGGATGAAATTCAATCAGGAACATTTCTGGGTTCAACTGCACAACTTACCATTAGCTTGCATGAATGAAGTATGTGGCAAAAAGATAGGAGAATCCATTGGTAGAGTGAAAGAGGTAGATATGCAAGAGGATGGCAGCGAATGGGAAAATTTTTGAGGGTTTGCATCGATCTAGACCTAACAAAGCCTCTAGCGAGAGGAAGAACTATCAACGTGAAAGAGGAAAAGATATGAATTCCCCTTAGGCATGAAAAGCTACCGTGACTGTGTTTTACTTGTGGCTGTATTGTACATGGATCTCAAGGTTGTAAGGGAGAGGAGGGACAAGATGCTCAGTTTGGGGTGTGGTTGAGAGTGGGGACTAGAGTTAAAAAGATTGAGTCACCAAGAAAATCAATATGGGGACAAGTAATAAACAAAGAAAAAGGTAGAGGAGAGAGATGGGGGATTAGTGGGGGGGGGGGGGGGGGGAATGGGGTGGACAGAGGGGAGATACAAAAATATTTTTTTAAATGAGTGAATAGGGGAGAGAAGACTGGTGGAGTACGGGTGAGCAACATAGAGGTAGTAATGGATAATCAGGAGGTGGGGGGAGAAGGTAGTGAAGGGGTTGAAAAGGACAGAAAAAGAAAGCAAGATGAAAAGTATTAAAAAAGGCAAGTAAGCTGGAGGGCAAAGGGAATGATGTAAAAGGTTTTGCAGGAGTACAGAGAGTGAAGAGACAATTGCGGTTGAAAAGGAAGCAGAAGTTGTATCTCTTTCAAAAAATGGTGACACAAACAAAAAGGGTCAGTTAAAGGGAGCTTGGAAAAGGAGAGCCCGAGGTAAGGGTAAGGGTAAGGGAGATTCAACTCCAAAAGCATATACACCAGTGAAAATAAATTTGAGTGTTAAGGAGGGTAAGGATGAAGAGATAAAGGGTAGTAAAAAAGCTAAAAAGATTTGTGTTGTGAATGAAGAGACCCAATAGATGAATTGGCGAAGGCTGTTGAATGGCCCTGCCAATCCCAATGCAAACACTAAGTTGAAACTGTCGAGGGCTTGTGAACCCTCAGAAATTTCAAGACTTTTGCCATATAGCAAAGGATAAGAAACCCAATGTAGTATTCTTGATGGAGACAAAGTTAAACTCTGTGAAGTGTATCTGATTGAAGAGAAGGATTAATTGTAAGGGGGTGCTTTGTTGGTGAACCAACTAGAAGAAGGGGAGGACTAGAATTGATGCAGGATCATATGATGAAGGTAGAAGTGTTGAATTATTGATAGAGACATATTAGTGCTTGGATCACTAATGAGGAAGGGAATATGAAGTGGATGCTGACGGGGTTTTATGGAGAGCCTGATACAAACAAGAGGGAAGAGGCCTGAAATTTGTTAGCAACATTAAAACCTATTGGAGATTAGGAAAGACGTATGGTCAGATTTAGAGAAGTTTTAGAGAAAGGGGAATTGTTTGATCTCGGTTGGAGAGGAGATAAACTTACATAGAGTAACCAGCATGAAGATGAAACCTTCACAAAAGAAAGGCTGGACAAGACAGTTGCTAATTCAAAGTGGTATGAATTTTTTAATGAGAAATGTGTGGAAGTGCTAGTAGCAAGGAATTCTAACCATAGGCCTATTTTGTTATTTGTAGGTCAGAATGGTGATAAAGATTGGAGAGTGAGGAAATCTTTCAGATATGAAGTAAGTTGGGCTCTTGGGGAAGAATGTGAAAAGGTGTTGAAGGGAGTATGGAAATATCAAATAGAGAGAAGAGAACCCATGTACAATTTACAAAATCTGATGGAGGGATGCAGAGGGGCTCTAGTCAAGTGGAGTAATCATCTAGGAGTAGCAAGGGGGAAATAATTAAAAGAAAAAATAGAAGCCTTGAACAAGCTACAATCAAAAGAGGATAGGTATAACTCAAAGAATGTCAAAAGGATTCGAAAGGAGATTGGTGTTATCCTTGATAAGGAGAATATGAAATGGAAACAAAGGGCCAAGAGGAATTAGTATCAACATGGGGATAGAAACACAAAATGTTTTCATGCATGTGCTAACCAGAGGAGAAAGAAGAATATGATAAAGCAAATTGTTGATGATCAAAACAGACGGTTCTCTAGGCCAGAGGAGATTGAAGGGGCTTTTAAGTCCTATTTTGAAAAGTTATTCACCACTTCTCAGCCAAGTGCAGTTGAGATTGAAGATTGTCTTAAGCACCTGGACATTAGAGTATCAAGAGAGATGAATAAGAGTCTGTCAAAGACTTGCACCAGAAGGGAGGTAGAAGAAGCTATTAACCAGATGGCTCCATCAAGTCACCTGGACTTGATGGATTTGGAGCTTGTTTCTTCCAAAATCATTGGAGCATAATTGGAGATGAGGTGAGCACAACAGTTCTTTCTTGTCTGACTGGTAATATACTAAATCCATCTGTGAATTTTACTCATATTGCGCTTATTCGTGAAACAAAGTGTCCCATGTTTACTATCGAGTATAGGCCAATTAGTCTTTGTAATGTTCTTTACAAAATCATGTCAAAAGTGTTGGTTAATAGACTCAAAAAAGTGTTGACATAAATCATATCTCCCAATCAAAGTGATTTCATCCCAGGGAGATTGATAAGTGACAATATTGTGGTGGCCTATGAGGTTATGCACTCAATGAAGGTTAGAAAGAAAGGAAATATGATAAGTATGGCCATTAAGTTCGATATGTCAAAAACCTATGACAGAATAAAGTTGCCATTCTTGGAGGCAATAATGAGAAAACTGGGTTTCTGTAATAAGTGGGTAGAAATGATCATGTTATGTGTTTCTTCAGTAACCTATTCTGTGATGGTCAATGGAAAGCCAGGCAAGAGAATTTTTCCTTCAAGGGGTTCAAGACAAGGAGATCCCTAGTCTCCATACTTGTTCATTCTTTGTGCAGCAGGATTAAGTTCATTGCTTAATAATTCTGACTTCAAGGGAATATAAGAGGAGTAGCAGTAGTAAGGGGAGGTACATGAATAAACCATCTACTTTTTACGGATGATTGCATGTTGTTTGGAAGGGCCAGAGTGGATGAATGGTTAAAAATACAAGAGATGCTCCTTAGATACGAAAAAGTTTCGAGACAGTATTTGAATAGAGAAAAGACAGCCATCTTCTTTAGTTCAAATACTAGTAATGAAGATAAAAGGGAGATACTAGCAGCAGTGAGTGAAAGCTTTGAGAAATACTATGGATTACCAACCATGGTAAGCAAATCGAAATATAACACTTTCAGAGACATTAAGGAAAGAGTATGACAAAGAATTAATAATTGGAAGAACACCTTTCTATTTGCAGTAGGCAAGGAAATTATGATAAATGTTGTGCTCTAGGTAATACCCACTTATACTATGAGTGTATTCAAGATTTCCAAAAAACTATATCAGGAATTAAATGTGATGTGTGCAGAGTTTTGGTGGGAAAATCAACAGAATAACAGGATTGTGCAGTGAAAAAGCTGGGAGAAGATGGGAAAACAGAAAGGGAATGGAGGTTAAGGATTCAGGGACTTAGAGAGTTTCAATTCGACTTTGCTTGCCAAGCAAGGCTAGAGATTTATCAAGAATCCCAGAAGCTTGGTGGCAGTGATTTTCAAAGAGAAGTACTTTAAAAGAACTTCTCTGTTGTAAACCAAATTAGGTAATAAACCATCACTAATTTGGAGAAGTGTGTGGGGTGCTTTGGGTTTGCTAAAAGAGGATCTGAGATGAAAGGTTGGTAATGGCAATAAAATCAAGATTTGGGGTTGTAAATGGTTATCCACCACAGTCTCCTTTAAAGTACAATCTCCAATATCGATTATGAATGAAGATGCAAGAGTGAATGAGCTTATCATTCCGCATAAAGATAATGGAATGAAGAACTGATAATGAGCATTTTTAAACAAGAGGAGGTATAGCAAATCTACAGTATTCCTTTAAGTAACTTGAGTGCAGAAGACAAATTGATATGGGATCCATCAAAGAAGGGCTTATTCATAGTCAAAAGTGCATATTATATGGAGATTGAGAGGAAACAAATCATTTGTGGAGAATCATCAGAGGAGTGCGAGATGGATAGTAGATGAAAGAACATTTGGGACCTAAATGTCCCTGGGAAAGTGAAGATTTTTTTATGAAAAGCAGATAACAATCTGCTTGCCACAAGAAGGAATTTACTCAACAAAACAATTGTGGAAAATCCCCTCTGTCCTATTTGCCTCCAAGAAGACGAGTCTGGGATGCACTTATTATGGTAGTGCCCTCTGCAAATGATGTATGGGCATTGATTATCAATCCAATCCAGAAATGGAAAACTGCAGAAGAAGATTTTCTCAATCTTTGGGAGAAGTTGAGGGTAAAATTAACCAATGCAGAACTGGAAGAGACAACAACAACAATGAAGGGTTTGTGGATGAGAATGAATGAGTTCATTTATGATCAAAAGCTTAAAAGCCTCATTAGTGTGGTTGGTGCAAAGGAAGGACTTCAAGAATTTCAGTCAGCCCAACAGTTGTTGAAGAGCTCCAAAAGTACAACAAACTCAGAGATGAATGATCAGCAATGGAGAAAGCCATAGGAGAACTTTGTGAAAGCCAACTGGAATGCAGCAGTGGATCAAAATAATAGGAAGATGAGAATTGGCATCATTATCAGAGATGAGAAAGGGGAAGTATTGGCAGCAGCATGTGATCAAAGAAGATATGTGCATCAACCAGCCATAGCAGAAAGTCTTGCCTTATGGAGAACAACAGAATTATGCAAAGAGTTGAGTTTTACAAAAGTGATTTTAGAAGGGGATGCACACGCTATTATCAATGTAGTAAACAATGAGAATGAAGACTATTCCTACTATGGGAACATTATACAAGAAATAAAGAAATACCTTCATGATAGAACCAATTGGCATGTGAGTTTTGTACGTAGAGAGAAAAACATAGCAGCACTACATTAGCAAAAGCAGCTCTATACTTTGATTCTGAGAGTGTGGATAGAAAAGGCCCCATAATTTGTGAGTAGTTGTCTAGAGAAATACAAACTTTGTAATGAATGATCCTTCAGGTTGAATACAAGAGGTATTTTATTTTAAAATAATAATAATAATAATAATAATAATATGCATTCGTTGGAGTTTCGAATCAGTAAAAGATAAGACCCTACTAGCCATAGGGTATAACCAAGGGAATTCGGATAATTCCTTTGTTTGGAAGGCTTCAACTTACTTTTAACAAATTGCAATCTGCCGTAACTTTCAAACTCATGTCGCACAAACACACCTCATCCCTAGCTCGTCAAGTCAGACGTGTGAGTGTGGCCACCATAGTACCATACTCTAGTTATCCTTAACTTCTCCGATTGAAATCTTTAATTTGTTTTTCTCTCTAATTTATGGTTTCTTTTTTCAATTTTTTTATTATGACCGGTGTGCTTGCAGGTAAAATGTACCAGGTGTAGTGTGAAAGAGGCCAACAGCTAAACAAGATAGGTTATTACATACCAAAGTGAGAATTATACATATGTCATAAATATCAATTTCATATTCTATTACTAATTCATCAATGGTAATCCCTTCAAGGAGAAACACCAAAACCAAATGTTTGATCATGACTTTCCATTTTTTATCCCTATCAGTAGAAATAAATTAAACCAAAAAATATACAAGGCTATTATGGAATCACCACCTTTACCTCTTTTTCTTCTCTTTAGCTTCTTCCTTCTCGTGAATATTTTCTCGTTTGATATTTTCTTTTCAAAAAATGCTTTAGTCGTAAAGATATTTGATAAAAATAAACTCGCAAGTTAATACAACTTAATATGGTATGTTAGATTGTAAAGTAGATATAACGTACGTATGATATGAAGCCATACCAATTTGTTAGTTTATATTTGTGAAATCTTTTTGTTGCTGCAACACTTTTATTTCTTTTCTAATCAGTCCACTGTCATTGGTTCGGTCATGCAACACCTGAAACGGGCCTTGCAGACATTTGTCATTATCTCTATCTATGCGTTCTCGAGCATTCAGACAACGCCAATGAAGGGAGGATTGACATTAGGGTTGGCATCCCAGCATCTGGCCATTATCTCACTGAGAACAGGTTGGCAATCATGGGAAACAATCAGACGAACACCCTTGTTAATAACCGCAAATGCTGCCTGCACTGCCGTCATGTTCTGGAACGGAAGCATTCCTGTGATTAGTTCCCAGAGAACAATCCCGAAATTGTACACATCTACTTTTTGTGTGTAAGGCCTGTGCTGGATCATCTCCCTGCATTGCCAGATAAGGAAATTTGCATTCAAGTTGCCCCAGAGTAAAAAGTTCAGTTTCAAATAGATAAAGAATTGGCAAGGGTGTCAGGTTTGGTGAGCAAGAAATGTCATACCAACCATCGATGCATAGCAATAGAGTTAAATCTTTTCCAGATCTAAGGATTAAAAATTAAAACAAAAATACACGTGCGAGACATGCAGATCACGTGTAGTAGATATTGAATAAAATCTATACTAAGAACAAGATGAAGAGGCCCTGTTAGGATACATAAACCTCTTCATCTTATCTTATCATTATAAATTTTCTAAATTTCTATACATAATATAATAAATAATTTAATTTTTTTAAATTTTAAAATAATAATATTATTAACAAATAATATTCTAATAATATTTTATTTAATTTTTATCTGAAACAATCCTATCTCATCTCATGTATCTCATCTCAGTTTCTAACAAATCTACTCTCACCGATTGTTGGGTCCCAACAAAGGTTATTCCAGTGCCATTCAATATCTCTGTTTCATTGTGATTACCGCCTCGAACAAATCACTAAACTCAATTCTACATCGCTCTATCTATTTACCCAAAGAGAAAATTTATTTTCCACCAGAATCTTCATTATCCCCGCTAAAGAGTAATAATATATAAACAATACATTGCACAATATATTGTACAACAATATTATAAAATGAGAATATTTTGTAAAATAATGTTACTTTTTTATAAGATGTTCTACAAAAATACCTCTCATTTAAAACATAATTATATAAAATATTATGAAAAATATTGTGTGTAAATCATTTTCCTTTTCACAAAATACAATAAAATGAAGCAATCCCTCTTTCAAAAACAATAAAAAATAAAAAAATTGAAGCAATCCCATTCAAATAGAACACCTAGAACCCATTAGGTTCAACAACTGCGAGCTTCGAATATAACATATTGCGACGAATTGTACCTCAATCTAGAGGGCTTGATCGCGCGATTCCCACTGAAATAAAAGATCAGAAAGATATGGACCGCAATAAAGATGGATTCGAAGGGTAGAGAAGCAAAGAAACCCAAGTGAGGGGGCTTACTGACTGGATCTTTCTTCTTCTACCAATTGTTCCGATCTTCGATGTCTCCTTGTTTTCTCTCAATTTCCTTTATAGTTTGAGTGGCTAATGCAAATAAAAGGTCGAGTTTGGCTAATAAAGCATAAAATTTACTGCATTGGATTATGCAAATTGACCTTTTTTTTTTTTGAAAAAGAAAAATGACTTTTAGTTAGAGTAAATTAACTCCTTAAATTTGATGTTTATGATAGCTAGACCAAAACTATATAAATGACTTTTATAATTATAAGCTGCTCCAGTCTCTTTTTGTCACTTTGCGTGTTGTGTTGCTATCCCTCGTTAAACTTCTTACATTCAATTTATTTTACATTAAATTATTGTTCTGCTATTAATTAATTTTATTCACCCATACTTAAAAAAAAAAATTGAAGCTCATAAGATTCTAGTACTTAATTATAATTTGTGTCTATCAATCATATGTTAATTATAATTTGATTATTAATTAACATATGCATGGTATAATTGTAACATATGAAAAAAATAAATTAGAAAAAAAATATTATTATTAAATTACTAATATTTTATTATTATTTTAACTAATAAATAGATAATCTAATATGAGATTAGGTTTTGAGTATACTAGTTAAATGTAAAATCATGTAATATTATGTAAATTATGACTTTATATTTACATAATCTAACGAAGATGCTGTAAAGGCTTGTTTAGAAATAGATCTCATCCTAAAATTCTCATCTCATTTTCTTTCTAAATATAATTCAAATACAAACATTTTCAAATTAATCATTATAATTTTTTCAAGCTGATCATTATAACTTTTTCAAACTTTTAAACAAAAAATAAAAAATAATTCAACTTTTTAAAATTTCTAAACAAAAATAATATTATAAAACTATATTTTAACAATATTTTAATTTTATAATATTTTTTTTCAATTCTTTTTTTCATTTTATAAAATTCAAAAAATATTCAACTTAAACTATCTATTTATAAACTATCTTATTATTCATAAAATTTTCTTCTCATGTCGCTCCCAATCGAGCCATAAGCTTGGGAGTGCTCACACGCTCATTTGTGTATTATTGTATTTCACATTTGTGCACGTGACTTTGAGGTATTATCCTCTCCATCCTGTGTCTTTCCTTGATTCACTAAAACTATTTTTTATTTTAAAGAGTAAGTGGATAATTAAAAATTAATTTTTTTTTATATAAATTTTATATTTGTTTATTTTTAAATACATGATGCTTACTTTCTCTTTTGAAATTTAGATACCTGCAGTTACTTAACGGAATGATGCATATAAAATAATGACTAATATTACGTATAATCGTGAAGTGTGTAAATATTGTATAATTATTTTAAAAGAGTAGAGCCTATTATTAAAATATTAAATTTTTTTTCATTTAAATTCTATATTTATTTATTTTTTTAAAAAAATTATACAATACTTATACACTCCACGACTATAAATATTATTTATTTAAAATAATTTATTGGCGTTACTAGACCACCTTTCTCCAGACTGCCGTTACTTTTATTTTTTTAATTTGTATTTTTGATTTTTTAAAGAGTAATATCATGTACAAATTTTAAATAGATAAATTTTATACTAACATTTATAAAAAAAAAGAGTCTTATTAATAAAAAATAATTTTTTTATACATATTTTAAGTGAGATCTACTTCTTTTTTTATAAAAATTTATTTAAATTTTTTCTATTTAAAGCGTGTACAAATTATTTCTATTTTTTAAAACTTGAATTTTTGATTAAGTATGAATCTGTTTCACTCTATGAAAATACTAATGTGACAAAGACCCATTGAATGAGTCCGTACTGTTTTGTATAAGAAGCCAATAAGATCTCACATCGTTTGAACAAGAGATATTTAATATTTTAATATTTTATAATAATCAAATGGCTTTAATCGAAATCATAACTTAGGCGTAATTTGCCTTTTTTTTTTTTATAAGATGAGACAGAAAATTTATGAATATTAATGAAATTTAAATATAAAAATGAAATGAGATAATTTTAATTTTTTATAAAAATTTGATAAAAGAACGAGTCAAAACATTTTTTAATGATGAGTATATTTTACACAAACTAATATCACTAATTAAATGAAAATCTTAACAACGTATTTAAATCGAAAATGACAATTGTTATATTTTTTCGAAAATATAAAAATGGGCCACGTGCTGCCGAGGTTTCATTTTTATTTTTTCGGTCCTTTTTCCCCCCCGCCCCCGCCCCACCCTCCCAAACCCCCGCGACCCAAGCCCCCCAGACCCCCTCCATGCAGCCCAGCGCCGCCGCTACCCTCCGTTGACGTCCACGTCGCCGCATCTCCAGGTATCTCTTTCTCTATCTCTATCCCTATCTCTCTCTCGCTCTCGCTCTCGCTCTCTCTCTCTCTCTCTCTCGATCTTGTTGTGGATTTATTTTGTTTGGATTTTTCTGGGACTTACATTTTTTTTTTGAATGGACTGAGTTGGTTTGGTTTGGTTTGGATTTGTGAATTGTTTTGGATGGTTTTGGATTTTCTTGGATGGACTGAGTTGTGGGGGGCTGGCGGTGAGGAACGGTAATGGCGGCGGGCCGGAAACATTGGGGGATCGACTGAGTTGTGGGGCTGACGGTGAGAGAAGAGTGCTTGTGGTGCGGGAGGTGTCTATGTGCTTGTGTCAGTACATGGTCACTTCGATGAACAGTGTTGAGATGGTGAAAACCGAGTGGGCTGAGATGAGATGCATTTGAATTTGTGTTTGTATACCAAACCATCTGTCCATACCAAACACACCAAGCACTATTCATTATCGTCTCTGACTTTCTCACACAAGTCGTTCATTCGCTGAGCTTTCAGGAGTCAGGACCCCCCCAAAAAAAGGCCCTAACGTGAATGAATTGCGCGACTTTAAACAGCTGAACCAACCTCATTTCTCCTCCCATGGCCTCCTTTCGCAGGCTTGTCTCCCTCTGTTCTTCCTCCATTAAAGTACATCTCTCGCTCTGGCCTCATATCTCGTGTGTTTTTGTGCGGCAGTCTTACAATTACCTTCCTTTTTCTGTCGCAGAGGACTGCATGCTCGGCTTCTGGAGTTGGAGAAGGTTCTCTCTTTCTCTGTCTCTCTCCACCACATATAAATATAAGCATATCGTAAATTTTGAAAAAAAAAAAAAGAAACGAATAAGTTTTAAATTGCATATATTCGTTTGCCTATGTTACAAATGGATAGGTGATCGCTCTTCATTTGGTATTAGACTTAAGGTTTTAATGCGAGCAATTATCAAGTTCACGTGCTTGTTTCGCTTCGTTCAAGTCTCATTGCTTCAATGAGACTCCTACAACACCACGATATGATGTTAACATGAAAAGTATTCATTTCACTGTAGACACGCTTTTTATTTCTTCAACTAAGCCTGACTGGAGTTGTATAATAAAAAAAATTAAGGGTTTGGAGGAAGCAAGCTTCGAGGTTATAGTGTGATTGCTTCATCCAGGCAAATTGAATTGAAGTCGAATGATGAAGCTCAGTCGAATACTGTGGTAGTTGATGATGAAATTGCGAAGATCCAGCATGCCTTTGATGCTGCAAGACAGGGCTTTCACAAGATTCCCAAGGCGCTGAAGGCAATGCCCAAGATGAATCCGAAGGGTCTGTTATGCTTACTTTTGTTTCAGCTGAATTTGATTAGATCCAGGATCAATGTGGTATTGATCGCTACTGTCGTTTATTTTGGAACTAGGCATTTATGTAAATAAGAACTTACGGTTGGACAACATACAAGTTTATGGCTTCGACTATGATTACACTTTAGCACATTACTCTGCCGATTTGCAGAGTTTGATTTATGATCTTGCAAAGGAGCATATGGTTAACGAGGTTAGCTTTATTCTGTCAAGATGATGCAATTAGGGCGTGCTGTATATGCGACTGTTATTTTATTGCTTGTGTATTTTGATCCTTTCAGCTTAGGTATCCTGACATATGCATGGAATTTGAATATGACCCGACTTTTCCTATTAGAGGCCTATACTATGATAGACTAAAAGGATGTCTTTTGAAGTTGGATTTCTTTGGGTCTATTGAGCCAGATGGGTGCTACTTTGGTCGTCACAAGGTATTTCTCATTTAATAATGATGAGACTCTTTTTTCATCTTTTATAGTGACAAATGTACTTCACATCTCTGTCTGACCTACCCATCTCTACTTTGTTGGTTAATAACTCCTATACTTGACATATTGTTCGAGCCTTTTTCCTGGCTCTATTTGACTAGATTGTTATTGCTGAGTTTGGTCAGTTAAAAGGCATAGATATATTTCAAATAGATAAACTTTTCTTACATATCTTTGTTTCAATATGAATATACAGCTCAGCAGGAAGGAAATAAAAGAGATATACGGGACACGGCACATTGGCCGTGATCAAGCCCGTGGGCTTGTGGGTTTGATGGATTTCTTCTGCTTTAGTGAGGTTAGTTGTATAAATTACATTATTTGGCTAGAGCCAGATGAGATGTGGTAGTTTCTGGCACATGTTGGGCTGGGAGACAGAAATGATAACTGTAGACAATGAACTTGTAACAGATTCATTCTATTCATGTTCATATTTTTCTTTCCTGCTGTGGACATGTATGAAACATGCCAGTAAACATTGTACATCATATGTGTAGGTTTTAAGGAAGAAATTGTGCTCACATGTGCGCACACAGACACACACACACACACACACAAAGAGAGAGAGAGAGAGAGAGAGAGAGAGAGAGAGAGAGATTACATCGATTGTTTAGATTTATTTTCGGTTGTGTTTGTGTCTTATCCATTTTTGCGTTCATGATACATAGGTTATGCATATAACTCTATAAATGGGTTGCATTAGGAATTGGGAGGTCCTTCATATTGATATTGACTAGTGAAGCGAACTCTCAGAAACTGGAGCATTTCGATTTGTTCAGTGCCCACAGAGAGAAAGAGATTAAATCTCTTGTATAATTTTCTTTCCGGCCGTGCTTGTGTCGTATCCATCTTTGCGTTCATACTACATAGGTTATGCATGAACTCTTTTCAAAAGATACATTAGGAATTGGGAGACAGCCCTTCATATTGAGATATTGATTAGCGAAATGAACTCTCAGAACCTGAAATATTTTGATTTGTTTAGTGCCCAAATTGATATACTATGATTGTAGAAAAAATTGTTTCTTTCGTTCATTTCTACTTCTTCATCCTATATATCGTCCATGTCCATGTCAAAGACAGAAACTGGAATGGATTTCAGCTTTATCCATGCATCCTAAATATTTAAGATTTGTGTCTTTTTGTAGCAAACAGACACTTAAGTGGAAATTAATGTTATACCCAATTTCGATTCTGTGAAACTTTCAGTGAATTGTATGACAATTAATCAATCAGGCCGTGATGTAGGTGGAGTAATTTTTCTCTTTCTTCTTTGTGGTTGATTTAGAGGAGTTATATTGGACATGTGTCCTGCTTACATATTGAATTACAGGGTATCTTTTGTTCTCTTTAAACACCCTGAATGTATTGTTTTCACTGTGGCTTTGTAGGCCTGCCTTATTGCAGATATTGTGCAACATTTTGTTGATGCAAAGCTGGAATTTGATGCTTGCTACATCTATGAAGACGTAAATCGTGCAATTCAGCATGTCCACCATAGTGGCTTGGTTCACAGGGGAATTCTTGCTGATCCTCCTAGATACCTAGTTAAAAATGTAGGTCTAAACATTTTTACTTTTTAAATTTCATGTATTCTGATTTATGCACCGTGCTTATTTCATGATGTTAGTGGTTTCATGACATAAGTTAAAACCCATCTGTCTGATATTTGTGATTTCATGATACAAGTAAAAGCCTAGCCATGTACCTGGTCTTAATCACATTTTATTTTTTGTCTTCCTTTTCATTTTACTCATAAAAAAAGGATTTTTCATCTTTCTGTTGAGACTTTGGACTTGTATTTATGTGGATAATTTAGGGGGAACTGCTACGGTTTCTCAGGATGCTAAGGGACAAGGGAAAGAAACTTTTCTTGCTGACAAATTCTCCATTTTACTTCGTGGATGGAGGAATGAGTTTTATGTTGGAGGTAATTCTCTCACAAGAATATAACATTATAACGCTTTTTGCGTTAGAAAATCAAGGGTTTTATGCTTGTTCAAGTGGGTTTACTGGATATGAAGAGCTTATTAAACTTTATAAATTTTCTACATTTTGCTGGTGAAAAAAAATAAGTTTAATGTCAACTTGGTCTTCTTTAGTTTCGGCATTCAAACATGCATATACATAGTTATTTGCTTTCTCATATAATGTTTCTGTTCTGAATTCTGTTATGAAGTTTTTTTTCCTTGTTGTCTTTCAATAGATCATGTGCAAACTACTCAGAGAATGCTAAAATAGTTATATCATTTATTAGTTGAAAGTTGGGTAAATGAGCTAAAAGTTCAAATTTTACAGATGGCATTAAATAATTACCTTATCCACTGACAAATATGAGTTCAAAGGAAGGCGATTGATATTGTTTGAGAGGACAGGAAGTTAAAGCATAATCTGTGTTGTGCATGTGTTGGCTGTTTGTTTGTTTGTTTTTTGGATGGCTAAACAACGTGTTGCCTATTTGTTTAAGTATAATTAGTGTTATTTTTATTTAATTAGGATTCTACGGGTTACAGAGACTCCTGGAGGGAAATTTTTGATGTTGTGATCGCTAAGGCCAACAAGCCAGAGTTCTACACCTCTGAGCATCCATTCCGGTTTGTATCTTCAATCTGCTAAACCATTTTTTAGTCTGTTTTTAGAGTCTTGAGCATAAGTTATAAAATCTGTGCTTGTCGTCATTGTTTTTGCTTCTTTTTCTTCTTCTACTTGTTCCTTTTTTAAAACTTTTTTTTAAAAAAATTAAAATTAATGCCTTGACATAAAATCAACATGATTAATGAGGGCATTTGGATTTCCCTTTCATTTTGAAAATAGCCACACATGGAGATTGGACAGTCACAATGAACCTTTATTGTTGAGGTTTCTGCTTTGCTGTTGTTCTGAAGAGAGCATGGTTGACAAACAAAAGAATAAAAAAGTGCCTTTTCCATAAAAAAACTGGAGTTTTGTACCTGACAAGTGTGAGGAGTTGATATGTCGTTTCTGCAAGAGTTTGAACTCATTTACTTTATGTTCTCAGCTATGGTTTTTGTTTCCAGACTCAAGACTTTGACATAGATATAAACAAACTGACTGGTTTTTCTTTTTCTTATTTTTTATGATTTCTTAGGTTATCTGAACCATTTTCTTTTCCTATGTCTGCTATTAGTTACTTTCCTCTCATGTTCTCTCTGACTTGACTACCTGAGTGTTATTTTCATCTTTCTAAGAAGGCACTGATTACCATTCTAATATTTTGTCTGGTGTCCATTCACTTTGTCCTTTGGATTTTCAATGTAGTTGTTATGACACAGAGAAGGACACTTTAGCTTTCACCAAGGTGGATTCTTTTCTCCCAAATAAAATATACTACCATGGATGCCTCAAATCTTTTCTCCAAATAACCAAGTGGAATGGCCCAGAGGTAAATGAACTATTATGATCTATATTTCATGCCAATCCACTTTCTTTTTTTTTTTTCAGTTCTCGTTGCTTGTTCAAAAAACTTAGTTGAAGAGCTTTGATTGCTTGTGCAAATCTATGCTCTAGAAATTATTATGCTTTTATGTGAAACTGATATGTCACTAAATCCCCCCCAACCTTTGCTTTTTTTGTTCCCTTTGTTAGGTAATATATTTTGGGGATCATCTATTTAGTGACCTGAGAGGACCCTCAAAGGCTGGTTGGCGCACTGCAGCCATCATCCATGAACTTGAAGTATGTATTTTTGCTAGGTTTTCCAACTTGTTTCTGAATTGCTTGTGGCAGGCTTTTCCAGAAGTTCAATTTTATGTATAATCAAGGACATCAACATAATTTAGAAAACGTAGACTTGATCTCTTAACATGGAAGTGTAAGGGGTTTGTTGAAACTGACTGGAATCTACAGGGTAGTGGTGTACCTAGCCCTTTATTTGAATCACGTCCTAAAGATTCCATGCCTTTTTTTATTTCATGCCTTAAGGATTCGGTCATAAAGGCCAGCTAATATTTCAAGAAGTTATTTTCCCCTTTAGTTTGTCTCTGAGTGAGGAGGTAGGTGGTCCATTATATGAATTCATCCCTCAATTTGATTACAAGTGTAAGATGTTCACTGATATGAGGTGCCTAGATGAGAAAAATGGAAACCAAAAAAAAAAAAAAAACAAAAGGAGCGTCTTTCTTACACTGCTTGCATTTGGCATTTTGATTGTGGAAGATATTCTTTGAAGAAGCTCCATTCAGAATTCAACAAATTTTGAAGGTGAATGAGATTGCATGAATTAGGAAAAAAATACAGCAAATATAGATTGTTTATGAATCTGACTCCTGCAGTGACATTGTAATACAAACTCTTAAATGCCAAAATATATAGGATTAGCCAATTCTGAATGCATTTTTGTGAGAGAAAAAGTAAAGGATTACTACCATGTTTGGGTAATGTCTATTGATTTTCAGAGTGGTCATTTGGAAATGCCGCTATATATCCTATTGTACTCATGGAATATTGGTAGAACTGAGATCAGAACTTGGGCAGCTTGTAGTTACCACCGGCTATCATGTTATTCTCCCTACTCTCCCATCCATCCTCCTTCCTCTCTAAAAGGGTGTGTTGCTAATTAATGCAGAGCGAAATACATACACAAAATGAGGATAGCTACCGTTTTGAACAGGTATTCTGCACTTTATTTCGTATTTCTTGAAATCTTTTTGGTAATCTTATACTTTTGTTTTCTCTTCACATTGTTGATAAGATGCGTAAGTGAATATAATTTGCCTGGTTGAATATTTGTTTTGTCGAACAGAGTTTCCTGTAGAGGGATAACATCTGTTGAGGTTTTCTGAGGCAAGATTCAGTGAAGACTTGTTATTAAGCCATATCTTCTTACCCCGACTGCAAAAAATAAATCAAAATTTTCATTGTACTTGTGAAAAGTGTTCTATCATGTGGCTAAATTGGTAGAAACTATATATATATATATTACTTTTTATTAATTTTGCATGGATTATGGATAAATCATCTAAATAGTTTTTCGAGATTGGCCAATTTCAAAGCATCCGAGATAGAATTGCAACTTGGGATAAGTAGGGGGAAATTTAGTGATAGGAAAAAGTATCAACTGATCCAAATCGGTGAAGTCCAAGAATTTTTTAAAGAAAAAAGGAGGCAAATTAAATGCAATAATTAAGTTGGGTTTTAGTAAATGTTATTAATGGAATGAAAGAAGTTTTGCAGATCAAGAGCGGTCAATGGATGAGCTTAGAAATTTCTTTTTCAATACTTTACTCCATTGATCAATTGTAATTGATTTTCATGGCATGACTTTTCATGAATTCCTTCTATCATTAATCTAGCACACTTAGGCATTGCTCTTGTATATGTCCCATTTACTTTGGCTCTTGCCTATTCTTATGGTCAATAAAATCTTGTTTACCGATAAAAAATTAATGACAATGATTTACCTTGGTTCTCTATGAGTCGGCCCAGAATGTTTACTTTGTTCGGCCTTGTATTTGAATTATATCAGTAAGTAGACAATTAAATCTCATGATGCCACCAACCAAAATTGGTTGACATGGATGCCATGAGAGGATTTAATTTGCTTTATAGCTTAATCAAATATTCCAACAAGTAACTGTCAGATGGGTATTTTAAATGACATACGACATTTGGCCTACATTCTAACAAGCAAATTAAATGAATTGATGAGTAGGCTAACGAATTATATAATTTTCTTGTCTGGAGTGATCCGTTGTTGGACATCTATCCATTTTTTTATTTTATTATTATTATTATTTTTCTTTTTTGGGTTTTGGCTTTTTTTTTTTTTTCTAGTGATACCACTGCTTTAGTATAAAACTAACATTTTGTTAACAAGGACTGTTGGACCCCTTGATCTGCCCCCACTATTTTGGCAGGGCAACCCACAGGCCACCTTGTTTGGTTGTTTTTTTTTTGTAAGTAAGAAGTAATTATATTGATAAAGATAGGCATAGCCCAAGTACAGCGGAGGTAAACATAGAGTACACCAAATTAAGAACTAGAAACTGTTACAAGAAAGTCATGGAAGCTGAGACCATTTAACTCTAAAACAATGGGCCGCATAAATAAAATCTTCCAAAAAATTACCTTGTTTGGTTGTTGACACGCCACTTAGAGAATTTGGAGTGCTTTTGCCAGATTTGGCTCACTTCATGCTGTCAACTAGTTTGTTTCTCATAGGAGTTTGTGGGCTTTGGTTTTTAGCTTGCCAACTAGTTAATCAATGCAAATTATTGATATTATATGGTTGTTGATTAGGTTGGTGTAACTTTGATATAGCGTTTTCTTTTAAATTGGTTAAATGAATTCTCTTGCTCTTGGTTGATGATGAGCTGTGGCACATTTTTTTCCTCTGCTTTTCAAAGCTTTAATATATTATGCTTAATTCTGTGCCTCCACTATGGACAGGCAAAATTTCACATCATACAGGAACTGCTGGGTAAATTGCATTCAACTTTAGGTACCAGCCAGAGAAATGCAAAGTACAAGTCACTTTTGGAGGAGCTTAATGAAGAACGGCAGAAGGCATGCAGCATGATGAAGAGAATGTTCAATAGATCTTTTGGAGCTACATTCCTCACTGACACGGGTCAAGAATCTGCTTTTGCCTATCACATTCATCAATATGCAGATGTGTACACCAGCAAGCCGGAGAACTTCTTATTCTATCCTCCTGAAGCATGGCTTCATGTACCCTTTGATATCAAGATCATGCCGCATCATGTGAAGGTATGTCTCGACATTTATTTATACAAGTTATATTTTAATCATTATAAAACTGAAGTACATTACGTATTCATGTTTTATGCTTCATGTTGTTGGTTGCCTTTAGTTAGAATGAGTAGATCTGGTTCCTATGAGCAGCCTTTGTAGTCAATTATTCATGGGATTAATCGACCCAAAATAAAAATGGGAGATCATCTTATCAAGTTTGTAGAATAATGGATGGGTAGTCTTTATTTACACTGTTTGAGCTCCTTATTCTCACTATTATAGTGCATAGTTATGCTTGAATCATTCACAGGGTTGTTGCATTTTAAGCTTCTTTAGTAAGCATCTGTAATCTGTGATTTTTAACGTGGGGTTTACGGATTGGACCTTAAGTTGCTCTATAGTCTTGTTACAGAATGTGATCTGGCCGCACTATTTAGTCTTGTTACAGAATGTGATCTGGCCGCACTATTTATTATACAAACTTGAAGTTCCAGTTTCAGGTAATCTAAGAGATGTAACTAGTGGGTGGTTTTAAATATGCCAAAGGATGCTTTAGATTATACTTCCGTCCTCTCCTTACCTGGCTTATCCGTTATTGGTCCATGTGCTGGGTTTTAGTTATGGTTTCCATGGAGCGTCATATCTGGACTCTGGAGATTGTAGTAGTTGTTACGATGGTCAATGTCATGTTTCCTCCTGCATTCTGTCAATGCTTCTCTTACACGTTCCTTATTCCAGGTTCCATCAACCTTGTTCAAAAATCAATAGTATTCCTCAAGACAAATGTGGATGGGCTGGTTCACTGATACTTGGGATAGTATTTGTCACCAGACATGGCAGATGATGGTTGTTCATTCATTGAGGATTTGCCAGTAGTAAAAAGGGAGATTGCCGGTATGTTAATTTTTCCATGATTTGGATGGGATCCGAAGGGTACCAAAAATAGGCATGTGAATTTTGTATCACATTCATGTCTTCTAGTGTTTCAATCATTTTAGTCGCCACAAACAATATTACTTGTGTACCAACATTAGTATTTTTTTGGGGGGGGGGGGGGGGGGGAAAGAGAAACAAATGAATTTTCCATATTACCGTCGTGGTCAGTTTTATGAGCTGCTGGTTCTTCTCGATTTGGCAATAGGTTTATAATGAACTGATCTCTCCCACCTGAGCTCACGTTGCCGATAAGTGAATGAGCAAGCTGAAGAATGGGTTAAGTTTCATTGCCCAAACCATGAGATATAGCTGATCGCTATGACTTTTTTACCAAAAGAAACAATTGACGATGGCTTGACTGGTCATATGCGGGTTCCATTACAAAGGTCATCTCATTGTACCATGAAATGCTAGTGGTTGAGCAGAGTGCGGACACCGAGTAAGCAGGTAAATACATTGAATGAAAAAGAAATTTCTACAGCTAATATGGAGTCTTTTGAGTTGCAAGCGAATTTTTAAATTGGCAACTGGTCCTGTTTGAATTCAAAATCCACCTAATCTCATCTCAACTCATCTTATCTTATCATTACAATTTTTTTAAATTCTCACACAAAATATAATAAACAATTTAACTTTTTCAAATTTTAAAATAACTTTCCCAAATTTCAGAATAAAATATAATAACAATTCAACTTTTATTTTATTATTCACAAAATATTTTAATTCATCTCTGAATTCAAATCACTCCTAAATTGAGAGCATTTTTGTTGCGGTCAATATCAACCTAATTTGCTCCCAACCCTTAATCCGGGTGGGTTACATGTACACTTGAGTCTTTATTCCCTCACAAATGTGAAGGGAATTGGTAAGGGACCTGTTGAGAGTCATGGTAAGGGCCGAATGTCTTTTTAAATTCATCAAATGGTAGACTCTACCTTCTTTTTAACAAATACGTATGATTCCATTTAAAAAAAAAAAAAAACGTATGATTAAGAACAGCCACAAAGTCCATAGAATGCTCCCCGAAAGCCGTTTGGTTTCTGGTAAGCAGGACACCCCAGAGAATCGTTTTCTGGTAAGCCGTTTGGTTTCTTTTGGGTTTTCCAACTAATGATAATTTCTTTTCTCAAATAAATAAATATTGCCCACGGTGGAAAACCTTCTACTCTAAATGAAAAATGTTAGCGAGAAGTCCATTTTAATGAAGCATACCCTCCATGTCATCATATGTGAAATGTTGATTTTACCCTCACATGGCAGAGTAGGCTTAACCCGCCCCCGCCCCCCCCCCCCCCCCCCCCCCCCCCCCCCCCCCCCCCCCCCCCCCGGGGTCCATCATTAAATCCAAGAGGCGCGGTGCTAGGCCGATGACAAAACCGGGACATTTAAAAAAAAAAAAAAGGGGCGGTGCCTCGTAATCTAGACTACAGAGCTTATCAACACTTTTTTTTTTTTTTTCTTTTCTAAGCTGAGCTCATCAACACTTTATTTACAGTTCTTTGTTACTTTTTGTTTATTTCCCACATTTATTATTCTTCAGGCCGCATCTGTGGACAAAATGGGTTGGCTAAACTTGAGTAAACAACCAACGGAAGAACAATGATACCTGAAGAGTCATCAAGAGAATAAGAAATATTGTTTTCTCGAAATTTTTGAAATACTCTTTGATATTTAGAGCATAACTTTGGCTAGAGAACTCCAATAAAGGCAATCTCAGTGTCTATGAAAAGCCAAAAGAAAACCCTAGAACTTTCGTGTTAAAGTCTTGGCCGAAAACGAACATCTAAAAGGAGAAAACGGCGCATCAAGTCAAAAGTCAAAAAATTGCTGAATTCCTAAAATACCCTTCGGTATTTGAATCATAACTTTTGCTAGACAACTCCCATAAGGGCAATCTCGGTGTCTACGGAAAGCTAGGAGAAAACCCTAGAACTTTCGTGTTAAAGTCTTTGCCGAAAACAAACATCTTCAGAGAGGACATGGCGCATCAAATGGGAGGTCGAAAATCTACCGAATTAGAGCTTGTCAACAATTGAGATTCTATCTACATACAGTTTCCTTCTTAACTCTTTCATCATCTCTTTGTATAATTTTTATTATGAATTTCAGAATTGTTAGTGTGTTTTGATTCTATTATGAACTAATTTCTATTGCTAAGGTTACAATGTAGCCTCTTCATGACAATCCCGAATCTTATTTCTATGTGATCACAATTTTATCATTCCTTTTGAGTATACATTATTAAGTTTAATACTTTCAATTATCCGATCAATAGTTAAATGATTTGTTGTGCATGTTAATTTGAGAGATGATGCATGTAGTTTAGCTTCGTATGATGTATGCCATGAATTGAACAAAAGACAGGAATGTGCCAACGTGATTTGTACGACTTTTATGTGAAATGTTATTAATCTTAATGTGCTCAAATGTTTTTAAATTCGCATAGACATATCACTGGTTATCGTATGTTGGGTAATTCAAATTCTACTCTAGAGAGGGTCTTAGATAAGTTAGAATATTTCGACATCAAATAGGAGATAATTGATTGATTGTATGGTTAGGATTTGTGATTGGATTAGTTAGGTGAGTCGGATGCCTTAGTATTTTCTTATTGGGTGAAATCTTCTTCTTTTTAAGTGTTTGATCAATTTTTCATTTGTTGATTTAATTTAATTTGTTTTTATTTTTCAAATTCAAAATCCACAACTTTTCTTGAGTTTCAAATAACTTATAATTAGAATAATTTCAATAGTTTATAGGTAAATTGTCCTCGTGGGTTCAACATCATTCTTTATCACTATATTACTTATTATGATTTTGTGCACTTGCGAAAATTCACAACAAGTTTTTGGCATCCGACTCACCTAACCAATCCAATCCAAAATCCTAACCATACAATCAATCAATTATCATCCTATGTGACAGTGAAATATTCTAACTTATCTAAGACCCTATCTCGAGTAGAATCTGAATTACCCAATATATGATAATCCACGATATGGCTATGCAAATTTAAAACCATTTGAGCACATTCATATTAATAATATTTCATATAAAAGCTGCACAAATCATGTTGTTACATTCCTGTCTTTCATTCAATTCATGGCATACATCATATGAAGCTACATCATCTCTCGAATTAATAAGCATAACAAATCATTCAACTATTGGCCAGATAATTGAAAGCATGAAACTCAATAATGTATACTTAAAAGGAATGGTAAAATTGTGATCATATAAAAATAAGATTCGGGATTGTCATGGAGAGGCTACATCGTAGCCTTAGCAATAGAAATTAATTCATAATAGAATCAAAACAAATCATAATAATTATGGAATTCATAATGAAAATTATACAAAGAGAAGATGAAAGAGTTAAGAAAGAAACTGTATGTAAATCAAGAATCTCAATTGTTGACAAGCTCCAATTTGGCATATTTTCGACCTCCCATTTGATGCGCCATGTCCTCTCTAAAGATGTTTGTTTTCGGCAAAGGCTTTAACATGAAAGTTAAGGGTTTTCTCCTAGATTTTCGAGATTGCCCTTATTGGAGTTGTCTAGCAAAAGTTATGCTCCAAATATTGAAGGGTATTTCAGGAATTCAGTAGTTTTTTTACTTTGACTTGATGCGTTGTTTCCTCCTTCTAGATGTTCATTTTCAACCAAAGCTTTAACACGAAAGTTCTAGGGTTTTCTCCTGACTTTCTGTAAGCACCGAGACTGCTCTTATTGGAGTTCTCTAGCCAAAGTTATGCTCAAAATATCGAAGAGTATTTCAGGAATTTCGAGAAATGAATGTTTCCTATTCCATGACTTCTTCAATTTATTTATTCCTAAACAAAAATAAATAAAATACATAAAAACTCTAATAAATAATAAATTAAACACAAACTAGCATAAAATTAAGAGTAAAAATATGACAAAACTTGTATAGAAATTAAGCACACCAATACCTACACAATACATTTCACAATATATTTTACAATATGTGCTTTAAAGTGAAGATATTTTTGTAAAATGATGTTACTTTTATAAAGTATTTTACTAAACTACTCTTCATTTTAAAACATAGTTGCGTAATGTATTGTGAAAAGTGATGTATGTTTATCATTTTTCTTTAGGGAAAGCTTATATGAGCTTTTGCTAATGGTGTTCCAGTTACTTGAAGATTCAAACTCAATGCCAGTCACCTTATATCCTCTCTCTCTCTCTCTCTCTCTCTCTCCACTTTTTTTAATTTTTATAAAGTTGTCATTTATCCTAAGACATTGTTGATAAATTACAGTTGTGGCATGCCCTGGCAAAAACACTCAGAGTTAGGGGTGTACAGATTTCGGTCTAGACCAGAGAAACCGACTGGACTAAAACCTGTACCGGTCGGTTTTGGTCCCACTCATTGTGGACCGAAAAATTTGGTCCGGTCTTGAAGTTTATAAATTTTGGACCAGACCAGACCAGACCGGACTTGATCAAACTATATATATATTTAAAATATTTTTAATAATTTAATATATTATTTTTATATAGTAATTATATAAGTTAATGATGTAATTTTTATATAATTTATTATCATTAAACATATAAAATATTAAATAATATATGCTATCAATTAATAATCCATATCATAAATCATGTGATAATTTATGCCATTAATCATTATATGTAAATACTAAATAGACAATAGTAATGAATCAATGATTCATGAAGAAATATTAGTTTTATAATTATTTTTTATTCTATTTGGATATTCATATGAAAAAATATACAGTGTGTGAAAAATACAGTACTACTAATCAGGCCAGCCAAGTGCCAACCATCATCGATCTCATAAAAATATTTATTTCTTATATTGACCAATTCATGCAATTTTTCTTGAAAAAACAATATAATACAAAATCAATGACTTGTATATGTACAAAGAATATCATAGCACAACAAATAATTATATATATAAAACCACCAACAAAGATTTTCAATTTCTGTGTGCATGCATCATTAAAACTTAAAAGACTTTTGGTTGGAAGAATTCTTGTATGTTTTTTGGTAAATGAATGATACTACATTAAAATAGTAAATAGTAAATAAATTATACGTCATAGATTCATACATACTCTATTATTTACACTTAATTAATGACTTAAAGTAATGAGATAATTTTTTTAAGATAACTAAATTGCAAACAAGCATTAGTAATATATGCTATCAATTAATCATATATGATATATTTTTGTGAAACTAAAGAGAGATAGTGAAATGTACAAGATAAAATTGGCTCTTTAGGAACTCAATATTATTCACTGCTAATTTTTATTTTCTTCGCATAGACTCATAATATACACTCATACTTATGAACACTAGGGTTAGTGCTTCGCTCGAGCAGTGTGTCGAGTGCCTATCGAGCAGACTTAAGGGTTGATATTAGCTTGATCGGTATGTCGAGCGCCAATCGACCGAACCTCGCGGGTTGATATTGGCTCAAGCTCCAGATCGAGCGTAAGATGAGCAAACTCACTGGTTGATCTTAGCTCGAGCACTATATCCAACAAAAGTCGAGTGAACTCACGAATTAATCTTCGCTCGAGCTCCAAATCAAGCGAAAGTCGAGCGAACTCGTGGGTTGCTATGAACACTTGTTGAGTTGCGCGAAACGACGCCGTTTCACACAACTTAGAATTTTTTTAAAAAAATTACCTGTGTTGAAACTACGTCATTTAGCTTTATTTTCAAGTCAAACATCATTGTTTTAACCCAGGTTCTCTCATGTATCACCCATTCCCTCTCAATTCTCTCTCACTCTCTCATTCTCCCTCCCAAGTCACTCTCTCAAACGGCGAAGAAAGTTAAGAAATCTTGGAACTCCCATCGCCTCCACCGCAGCTTCGAACCACTCATTCGCACATTGCTATTGTTCTAAGGTACATAATCATTCTTGATAATTTTTATCTTATGTAACCCGTGAATTCCTATTTACATTGAAAAAAAATGGAAAAAAATGAAATTGTTTAGGAAACCGAAAAGATCCATAGGACCATATCAATTGATTTTTAATCACGTATATTTTGCCATGTTCTTGCCTGTTTTGCTTCTGGTGATGTAATTTTTTATGGGTAGTTGGGGTTTTTGCATTTAGCATGATTTTGTGATTTGATCTTTGTAATTTTTTTATGTTTACATAATTACATGTGTTTGATTATTGGTTATGACAAAGTCTATGGATACTTGTTTGTTACTAATATGTTAATTGTTAAGTTGGTAATCTGATTATTTGTTACTGGCATAGTGATTTCAGATTTATCATTTGAATGGCATAAATGCTTAAGTTTAGAAAAAATTCAGATTTGGACTAGTTAAGTTAGCTTGTTAAGTTAATTTTCGTTTGATTATTTTTTTAGATGGACCCTACAAAAGAAACAATTCCGAGAGACTCTACCATCGATGATTTTAATGAGTCAACACAAGGGTTTAGTGGAATGCCTCCACTCCCACCCAAACCCAATGTAAGTACTAAAACGAGTGGTAGTGGACCTAGTGGTGGTAGAGCTAGATCAATGGTTTTGTATCACTTAACAAAAATACCAAAAAGTGATCCCACTAAACCTATGGCTGCATGTAATTATTGTGGTACTTCGTATGCGTGTGATACGAAGACCAACGGTACAAAGTCCATGAAGTACCACATTGAGAAATAGTGTAAGAAATGTCTGTTTAATAAGATGGACAAGTCTCAAACTACTTTAGGTTAGAAGGCGAAGAATGGAGGAAGTGGTAGTAGGAGACTTGTTTCCATATCATTTAGTTCTGAGGCTTGCAGACAAGTCTTAGCAGAGATGTTGATTCTTGATAAGTTGTCATTTAGGTTCGTTGAAGGGGAGGATTTCAAAAGATTTATGCTTGTTGTTTGTCCTGAGCTGGTTAGGATCTCATCTCGTGTCACGATTGCGAAAGATTCTTTTAATGTGTATTTAAGGGAAAAAAGTAAGTTGAAAACTACTCTTCAAGGGAAACGAATTTTCCTTACCACGGATACATGGACATCTGTGCAAAACCTCAATTATATGTGTATCACTGCACACTTGATTGATGATGATTTGGAATCTACATAAGATGATTATTTCTTTTTCCTTGGTTGAAAATCACAAGGATGATACACTTGGTAAGGCCATAGAGGTGTGCTTGCATGATTAGGGGCGACCGAAAATACTTGCAATCACTGTTGATAATGCAAGTTCTAATAATTGAGCAATATCTTATTTGAAAAAGAAAACCAAGCATAAGAAGGACACTATCTTGGGACATCAATTCTTGCACGTTCAGTGTTGTGCCCACATATTGAATTTAATTATCCGTGAAGGGTTGAAAGAGCATGACGACTGTATTTCAAGGGTGAGAAGTGTTGTGAAATACGTGAAATCCTCTCCTCAAAGGTGGAGTACATTTAAGTCGTGTGTACAATTAGAAGACATTACATGCAAAGGTCATGTTTGCATGGATGTGTAAACTAGGTGGAACTCCACCTATCTTATGTTGGAAAGGGCGAAAAAATTTAGAAAAGTTTTAAAAGGTTAGCGGAAGAAGATTCAAACTTCCTTACTAGTATTGAAAATGATGATGACGACAATGATAACAATGATAATTCCTGGATGAGGAGAATGTTAAAGAAGTTAGGGTCTCCCAAGAATGATGACTGGGATAAGGTACAGTTGTTGTGAGATTTTTTTTCAAACTTTTCATGATGCAACTTTACAGGGGGTGAATATGTAACTTACAACTCGTTTTTTACGGAGTAGTTAGAGCACTCCCAATAGCTCTTGTAAAATACAGTTTTTTGTATAATATAAAGAAAATTGGTCAAAAGTAGCTTCCAATGGGTTTTGTATTTTCATCATTATTTTACATTTTACAACAATAATCCTCTACATGTAGAGAATACTATTCACACCTCTAAAATATTTTTAATTATTTTCTCTCTTCTTTGATCGTTTTTTCCTCGCTACTTTTGTTTACTTGTATTTTCTCTCATTTCAGCCCCTATCTTCCTTGAAGTGAAGCTGTTCATCGTCAATTACATCACCGAAAGCACTTCAAGCTCTTCTTTAAGAGGTGCTTCCACATCATTAAATGAAAACCTTGGTTCCAGGAACATATCTAAAAGCATCATTTAGTTTAAGTAGCCTTTATCTTGAGGGGCCAAGAAGAGAGTTTGAGTAAATTACGTGTGTTTTCAATCAAATACTCAAGGACAAGAACGAGGACTTCTCCATTGTAGGTGAACATGCCAATAAAACAAGAAAAAGTAAGAATTTGTATATTGCTCAAACTTTTATAAATCGTTGTTGGGTAACTTTGAAAAATTATAAAAAATATTCCAAAATTAAAAACTTTTTTTCATCATACTTTCAGCCACCAAATAGTTGTTTGGTATTATGAGGTTCATGAAGGGAGATCAGAGAAGATTAAATGTGGAAGCTTGACATGCAGCAAAGGCAAGATACCAGGTAAAAGAAAGAGACGAACGCAAAGTGAAGAGAAATAGGGCTCGTAATGCATTAGTAGTGACTGGAAAACAACGTAACTTAATATTCAATAAACGGTGTAGTTTTGGGTTTATGTTTTAACAATTAAACGGTGTAGTTTTGTATATAGATAGATATTGCAAATATCAAAAGATATGAAGATATTGCAAATTTAATGGTAGTTAGAGAAAATATTTGAAATGAATAAAAAATATTAAAAAAAGAATATTAAATGATATAGAGAAAAATAGATAAGCTGATGTACGATCTATTGTAAAAGTCAATCTGTAAAATAAAAAAAATGAGTTTTGGTAATATATTTTGAATGATAGGATAAATGAACCATTGTGAGTGCTCTTACAATTCAAAATGCGATTAACATGGAGTGTGAAGAAAGAAGCCCTGTGGTGGGATTAATGGCGGTGAATATGAGGAAAAAAAAAATGATAAATATTGGGATAACATTGAAAATATGAATTTGTTGTTGTATGTTGAGTTTGTTCTTGATTTTCGATACAAGATGAGATATCTTGAATTTTTGTTAGAATCAATGTATGTCCATGAGCCAATAAAAGCAGTTGATTTGAGTTGGAATGTGAAAGATGCTTTAACCCGCATGTATGATGAATATGTTGGAAATGAAGAAGGGAACAGTTTTGGTCAACAGCAGCAGCGCAGAAGTCCCCTATGTGAAGATGTAAGTGCTATAGTTAGTAGACTTGATGATAGGAAGGCACATATATTGACCCTATTTAAGCAATGATTATAGTTGGAAAACTCTTTGGAAAACAAGTCAGAAGTTGATATATACTTAGCCGAAAACTGTGAGGAACAAGATGCAAGTTTTGACATTTTAAATTAGTGGAAGCTTAATTCAGTTAGATATTAGGTATTTTCAAAAGTTGCATGCAATGTACTTGCAATACCAGTATCTACACTGGCCTCTAAATCTACATTTAGTACGGTGGGTCGTGTACTTGATCTTTCCCGAAGTAGTTTATCTCCGATGATGGTTGATGGTCTCATTTGTGCACAGAATTGGCTTCGTTCTTCTTTTACTCCAATCAGCCTTAAGACTTTAATGGATAAGGTTGAGGATTTTGAGAAGCAGCTGGATATGAGTATGTAACAATTACAAATTTACTTCATTCGATATCTTTTATGATTTATATGCTATGTAAATTTATATAATTTATTTTATTTTATCTTTCATGTATAGAACTTGTTGGAGAAGTTGAAAATTCCATAGAGGCGTCGAATACAATGCCTACACCCAATGCAGATGAATAAGGCGAGACATATATATACTTTTGTACTACTATACTAGCTATTTTTATTATTAAATTAAGACATTTTAATATTTGTTTGCTATGTTTTTGCAGTAAAGTTGTGAAGACTTGGAGTTTTGGACTGAAGACTTGGAGTTCAAGTTTTTTTTTATTACCTTTCAGTCATTTATAATTTGTAATTTCGACTTAGATGCATGGATTGTAATTTGTAAATTTTATTATATATTTTCTTTACTTTTTTTGGTTTTGTAACTTTTTTTTCTCCTTTCATTTGGAGTTTGAATGATTTGGGATTTTTAGTTTTATTAGTATTTTTTTCCTTTTTCTATTTTTTTTCTTTTATTTATATTTTGGATGTTATTGCTTATTGACATTTTGCATCTTCTTCTACTTTTTTTTTTCTATTTTTTGTATGGTAATAATAATTTAGGTTGAAAATAGTCTCAAAATCAGGACTTAGGCCAAAACTTTACTAGTAAAGTCAATTTGGCCAAAATTGGAAAGGTGACCCAATGGGGTAAGGGTCAGACCGAATGAACCAGACTAGACTGACTGGCAACGGTCTGATCTGGTCCGTATGCCATTTCGGTAAGGTCCAAGGTGGGAAAATCATTGACCCGGTCTACAAAATTCCCTTGGAACCAACCGAATCGGACCGAATTCACCACTACTTAGAGCAGGCTGCTTGGGCTCCGCCATGGATCGCATGCCCAACACGGTTACCATAAATGCAGGACTGATTCTTGGACATCGGGTCACTCAACAGAATCCCGATTATTCCCGAGTCAACAATGTCATATCTTCAAGTTAATGATGTATGTTCCAATATTTTTTCAGTTGCATGAAAAGAATAAACTTGGATAAGGTTATATGAGAAAAGTAACAAATTTTCAAACAGAAGCGGCTTAGAGTTCTGCCATTCGTTGACGTGAAGTTTCTTGTCGACGTTCATATTCGAGCTTTTGAAGATCGTTCCACATGTGGTCGGTATTTCTACTTCAGTGGGATAGCTAACTCGGAGATTGAAGCTATTAAACTCGCCCAAAGCTTAAGCCCTTTAATATCCTTGCCACCTAGGTGAACATTTACAGGTTCTTGTGGTGTATGTAGTTGGGAGCTAATGAATGATTAGCTGATTTTAGTGCCTATTTTTTCTTTTTCTTTTTCTTTTTTATCCTTTTCCTTGTGTGCGTGTGTGTACAGGTACGAATGCCAAGGACGTGAGGTTTATGCTGAGAGGTTGAGGACCAAGAAGTTAAACAAGCTATTTGAGGGCATCACCACCCGCTAGTAAGACCAGGATTATTTGTTGGAAAAGGCGGGCTTTTTTTCCATTTCATCTTTTTCTTGTCATCAGTGGATTGTAGACAATTATTGTGACTCCGTTGGGAATTGGATTTGAATGAAGTTTTATCAGGTTTTCGAGTTTAGTGGAAGTTAATTTGTTCAAAATTTGTGAATGGCTTAGGCACATGATTTCCCGATGACAATGTCTATCAAAAGCGGAGCTATACACCATTTTGTCCTTCCCTTTTGACCGATTGAATTAATCCTAATATCTTATTCATTATTTTTCTTTCCTCCCTTTTGTTGCCTTCTCATTTATCATTTGAACTGTTCTCTCTCTCTCTCTCTCTACTCTACTCATTATCTAAGCAGATAACAGATGATATTGAAAATACAAAGAAAAATGCTTTGGGTCCCTAATGACTCTTGATTAAGGAAGTGTGCTTTAATGATGTTATGAATTTTTTATGATTGGCACTACAGCCACTGAAAAATTGTCCTGAAAGATGTCCCTAATAGTGCATTTCAGTTTTTCTTTTTTCTTTTCTTTCATGTATTTTTTTAATCATCATAAACATTTTCAAAAAATATAAAAAATTCACATCATTAAAAAACATTTCTTTAATCATTAAGTAAAAAAAATAAAAATAAAAACCTTTCGGAAGAAATGTTCAGGACCCACTTTCAGGATCCCAAGCATTTCTCATTTTTTATTTTTTTTAAAAATGTTTATGATGATTAAAAAATTAAATGAAAAAAAATAAATAAATAACAAAGTAAAATACACCATTCGGACACTTCTTCGGGCCACTTTTTCGGTGGCTCTAGCAAAGACTCAAATACAAAATACAAAATCTGTACTTGAGTTCGAAGTTTTTATTGAAAGTAGTCAGAAAAATCAGGATATTACAGTCATGAGATTTCAGAACTAACCCTGTGAAGTCTGCCAAAGCTTGGACATGACAAGTCACAAAATCATATTCAAGACTTCAGATTGAAATCAACCTCGTTTACTCCTTCTCGATGTTATTTCCAACGCCCAGGCTTTGCCCATTTCAGTCTGAAACTTTCCTACGGATAGGTTAACCAGCAACCGTTATGCTTGGTATTAGAGCAATATAGAAGAACATTTTGAAATATAACTTCCATTGCCTAGAAAGCATAAGAAAATATATACACACAAGTGAGAAATATAAAAATCACACATTCTTCAATCAAGGGTGCATTTAGCTATCCTCTCTCCCCTCTTTTTTTAACAGGGCCCTCACTTTTTACAGAGTAACCACGTGCGTGGCTTATTATTTCATTTAGCGAAGAAAGACAATGAGATTTAAAAGACACCTGGAAAGCTGGTTTTCTATTATCTTCTCGGTGGGTTTGAGTAACAATTAACCAATTCTAGATATTTTTTGCTCTTCAGTTAGCAACAGAGAAAAGGAAATGAGTAATACTATACACCACACTCTCATCCTATTTTAATCGTACTAAGTAGTATGTAGCACATTCATCACTATTACATGATAAAGAAGCATGCAATAAATGATCATTTAATGGTGATAAATGTGTCACATCATATTTAGTAGGATGAAAGTGAGATAGTTGTATGGTGTATAGAATTTTCCAAAAAGAATTATGTAATAGACATTTGTACCAGCGGTAGACTGGAAAAACTCCTCCAAATCCTTCCCTTGCTCTGCATAAAGCCCAAAACAGTTTCAGTTGCCATGTTAAGTTTCAAAACTGTTATTCGCTTAAAATATTGTCTGCTAAGTTGGAAAGAAAAACACAATTTAATTTGATCATCACCCACATAGGATGACTACTCTTAAATTTCCAAAATGTACCCTCCTTAAAGAGGAAGCGGCCAGCAGCCTATTTTTCAGGCCAACTCCCAAACATCATTTAAAATACTAATTTTCCATACTTAAGATGCTTTAACTAAACAAAAGAATTAATAATACTGCAAGCATGCAATTTTAAAAATTTTTAAAGAGAATATAAACGTGAGAAATTCCTACCATTTTCATATTCCAAGGCTTGAAGTACCATCTCCACCTGGATGGAACAATGAATTTACATAATCAGTTTATCTGGTGTATGGATTAACCAATCAGAAAGAAACACATTTTCAAGTAAAAACATGATTCATCATCTGTCAGTGCATACTTCAATCAACACCAATTTCGAAGCTACCTTTAAAGTGTGCTGTCATTACTATATGGGCTTATTGGCCGCTTTCTTTTTCTCTCTCTCGTCTATTTTTGGCAAGTCCAATAATACATCTCCATTTAGTTTATATCTTACTATAGGACCACTATTCCAAAACGAAATATCAGTAATTACATTTATAATGGGCTTCAACTGAAACCTAGAATGCAGTACAGGAAAAAAAAATGGTCCGACTGCTACATTATGGAAGCAACTTCTCATAGTGGAGCACAGAATTTCCCAATTCCACAAACCAGTTTAATAGAAAACAAAACAAACTGAAACTGAATAACTTAAAGAAAAAGGGAATTAGAACTAAAAGTCAAATAAAGTAGTTCCAACGATAAACTATTAGATAAAAGACACATATACCTTGTCAAGGTCCTTAACAACTTTAGCTTCTGGTGAAGAATTCTCCTCATATTCCGACCACAACTCACCTATTTCCTGGGCTGCAGTTTATAGAATATATTAAGCAAGCAAGATTTGTCAAACGTTTAATCGTTTGATGTGGAGGAATACCAAATTCAATTTTGTAGCATTTACAACAACACGGTACACACAGTAAATTACTGTGTAAAGTCAGGTACCTCTTGATCCTCCACCAAGTAATTTGCACATGTGGTCTAATGCTTCCCGTTCTCGTCGACTCTTCTCTGCCTTCGAAATCCCATCTGAAGGGGTAATGTCCCCAACAATGGCTATCCACACAATTTGTACAAGGCAGAAACAACTTTTGTTTTTAGAAATATAAGGTTTTGTTTCATTTTACTGATAAAAAGAAAAAAAGAAATATAAGGTAAAAACAACCGGTAGCTATTAACTGAGACAATGTATTAAAGAACAGCACAAGATCTATATCATGAGCTACAAAGCCTATAAAATTCACTTTGCATTTAAACTAATTGAATTTTGAACAAGCTCAGAGTTTGAAACATACATGGTGAGCTTAACTCAAGCTCAAGCAAAGTTCATTCAATACTCAACTCTGAAATTTTTAAGCTACCCAAACTGCATCTTCCACTAAAATATTTCGAGTTTGCATTATTTCTTCAAGAGTTGGGTACGTGTTCCAAGTAGCTAAAGAAGAATCTTTATAATACTTCGAAATCATCGATCTTTTTTTTTTTTTTTTTTGGGGGGGGGGGGGGGGGGGGGGGGGGGGGGGGGGGGGGGGGGGGGGGGAGTGTGTTTATGAGCACATGGAAGGGACTAAATAACATGCATGAAGTATATGTAAGGAGTCGAAAGTGGTACCCCACCAAAAAATATGAAAAGAAAAAGTAATTCATTGATGATTCCAATTTTCTTTAGTTACAAGGTAACTAAATTACAAGACAAGAAATGGAAAACAGAAGTACACCAGATAGTAAATCACATAAAAAATTATCACTAAGATTTTTGTAGGTGGCTCAGTGAGAGCTGGAGCTACTCATCTTTTGTTTTTCTTTCCAGCCGCCCGTCGGGGTGGGGGGGCGGGCGGGGTGCTTCATTTGTAATTTTGCTTTTATTTTTCTGGAAACAACAAAATGGTAATCTTCATCACTTTTAATTCTAAGCGACAAATTGACGGAGGTATCTAATAGCAAGTTTCTTGAAGTTCAGGTATCAATTTTGCGAAAGTTGAAAATCAAGGCCTCAAATTGCAGAAATGTGAAAACACAGGTTATGATATTGCAATTAACCCTATTTGTAACACATTCCCCTTTAAAATTATCGCCAATTTCCATTCAATTAATTGCATTGCCACACGTGAATATATATTTCTATTGAAGAGAAACTATAACTTTTCCGTGACAAAACATGTATGATAGAACATGAAATTAATTAAGGAAAATAGCTAACCTTCTGCAATATCATGAACAATTGCCATTTTTATACACCTAGAAATTAAGATTGAAGCACTCTCAGAAAAAGGGAAAAAATAAAATAAAAGGCGATCACCGCATTACAATGACAAAAATGAACGACAAATACATGAAAAGCTCAACAGGTTAAAGTAGGAGAGAACGTAACTTGTCGCGATCAACACCAGGAATATCCGAGGCAATGAGAGCCATCAATCCCATTCGATACATGTGATCAGCTATGGACTCTGGATCCTTAATTTCCCTCCGTACCCATCCAGTTCTTTTAGTTTTCTAATTCAGATTTTAAAGACGTCATATAGCAAACGATTCGAAAAAACAAAACCAAACAAAACAAAAAAAACAAAACCAAACAAACAAAAAAAAAAAAAACAAAAACAAAACAAAATCAACCATCTGTTTCGTTGCTGGTAATCTGAGAAAAGAAGAATAAATTTTCGACAGATATGAAATTAACGCTATTGTAAGGGGTATTCTGAGAAGGGAGAGGTCTGGGTTGATGTTATGAAAAAGGGAAGAATAACGGCATTAACAGGAGGGCAAAACGGTGTGTTACGTCTTTAATGAAGCAGTGCGTTTTGCAGAGGAATGAACGACAGTAGCGGTGGGATAAAACGATACGTTGCAGCTTTAATGAAGCGATGCATTTTCATAAGGCTGAGAAGCAATGGTTTGGTTTAATGAAACAACATGTATTGATTAGTTGTAATAAAACATTGCATTTTACTGATGGTAGTCTTTGGTGTGTATAAAGCTTGAAATCCATGTAAATGAGATTCATTCTGGTGGATGATGAACTAAATGGAGTTCGGAGATTACTCGAAAATCTCTTCCAAGAAATGACAAATACATTCTTGGTTTCTCTTTCTTAAGTTTTCTTTCTTGCATTTTCTTGTTTCAATCTTGTTCAATCAAATGGAAGGAAGTAAACCCGTGACAATTGGTATCGGAGAGGCCCATTCTCTCATGGCAGAAGGCGGGAGTGCAGCAGATTTGAAGCTACACCAAGAAGGATGACAAAGGCAGCAAGAAGCAGTTGAAGCAGTTGGATGAGCATCATCATGGAATTCATGGAATTACCAACATGTTAGATCAACTCGCTAACATGATTAGAACGAACATTAATTGAAAGTCAGCAAATTTCTCCTTCCAAGGAGAGGTCTCGTGGGCCTAGAGTAATGAATAACGAGGAGAGGGGATTCTTGCCAAGGGGAGTTAGGCTTGAATTTCCCCACTTTGATGGAAATAATCCTACTAGGTGTATTTTCAAAGCCACTCAATACTTTGAATTCCATCAAACATTAGTGAGTTGGAGGCTTTTGATGGCTTCTTACCATATGGAAGGCTCTTGTGTGGTATTAAGATGCTATTGATTGTGGAATTCACAAGATGGGATTTATTAGTGAAGGCCTTGCAGGTGAGGTTTGGGCCCACAGTTTGTGGTATCAAGATGCTGCAGGTTCGCTTACAAGGTACCCCATTGGATTTCACTTCAGCATATCACCCTCAATCTGATGGCCAAACTGAAGCATTGAACAAGTATCTTGAGGGCTATTTGAGGTGCTACAATAGTGATAAACCAAAGGAGTGGAGTATGTAGATTCCTATGAAAAAATGGTACTATAACACCACATGTCACACTTCCATAGGACTGTCCCCCTTTGAGGCACTTTATGGGTACCCCACCCAAGCTGCTAACTTACATCCCAGGGACAACTGCTAATGTTGCAGTGGATCAGCAGCTGAGGTCGAGGGAGCAGCTTCTATCACTATTAAAAGAGAATTTGCATAAGGCCCAGCAAAGAATGAAAATGTTTGCTTAGAGGAAGATAACAGAAAGAAGTTTTGAGGTGGGAGAGGGGTCTTTTTTAGGCTTCAACTTTACAGGCAGAAACAGCTTCTATGCACCATAACATGAAGATAGCCCCAAGATTCTATGGTCCCTTTCAAGTAGTGGCAAGAATAGGGTAAGTGGTCTATAAACTGAATTTACCAACCAGCTCCAAAATACACAGTTTTTCAAGTGTCTTGTTTGAAGAAGAAATTAGGACGAAACATTACTCCATTACCAACATTACCTCCACTTGATGCACAAAGACAGATTCAACCTGAGCCAGAATCGATTTTGGAAAGAAAGATGAGAAAGGTTGGGAATCATGCATCTACTGAAGTGTTGATCAAAAGGGTGGGGGCACCAATAGAGGACAGCTCTTGGGAGTCTTGGTGGAAGCTGAGGAATCTTTACCCACACCTTATGGGCAAGATCCTTTAAAGGGGGAATTGTAAGGGCCTTGGGGTCAAGGGCCTTAAAGGGGAAGGGAATGTAAGGGCTATTCTGAGAAGGGAGAGGTCTGGGTTGATGTTATGAAAAAGGGAGGACTGATGATAAGGGTAAAATGGTGTGTTATGTCTTTAATGAAGCGGGGCGTTTTGCAGGGGAATAAAACAATATGTTGCGACTTTAATGAAGTGGTGCGTTTTGATAAGGCTGAGAAGCAATAGTTTGGTTTAATGAAACTAGGCATATTGATTAGTTGTAATAAAAAGTTGCATTTTTCTGATAGTAGTCTCTGATGTGTATAAAGCTCGAAATCCATGTAAATGAGATTCATTCTGGTGGATGATGAACTAAATAGAGTTCAGAGATTACTCGAAAATCTCTTCCAAGAAATGACAATTACATTCTTGGTTTCTCTTTCTTGAAGTTTTCTTTCTTGCATTTTCTTGTTTCAATCTTGTTCAATCAAGTGGAAGGAAGTAAACGTGACAGCTATCCTCTTTTTCGCTGCCAGTAAAATGCAAGAAAATATACGAATCTCTTAGTAAGAGCACCGGCATTGGCTTAGCCAAATGCCAGTGCTCAGTCAAATATGACGAATTTGTGGGTAAATCCGCTGGCATTGGATTAGCCATAACAACTTCATCCAAATTTTTATCTATAGTCATTCTTCAAAAAATATCAAGTAAACTGTAGCTTGGTCCTCTTATTTTTTAATGAATATTTCTCACCAAACCCACTTCTCCTCTCTCCACTTTGTTTCTTTCCCATGCATTTCTCCTCTCTCTGTCTCTCTCTCCAATTCAGTTTCTTTCCCACGCATCAGAAATTTCATCTTTCCCTTTTCTTCCCCCACACCGGTCGCCACCATTAGCTCCCCCGGCAGTATCCTCATCCATCATTGCCGGTTCAACTCCAACTAAACCAGTATCACCTCTGTCACCGGCATTCCTTCAACGGAGCCCTTTCTCTGCCCTCATTTCAAGCAACAGATCAGATTGAACATCACCACTGCCCACACACGACGGTTTCGTTTGGTCTTGAAGGCGCCACCACACCACCATCTCCACTCTCTCTCTCTGATCCCACCTTTTCTCTCTCTCCCAGTTGGATCAGGTATTTGCTATTAAAAAATGGGTCTTTACATTTCTTCTTCCTCACACATTTCTTCTTTAAAAAATGTGCTTTTTCTCTCCAGCTCATCCCCTGTCCATGTGTGAAATTTGAATGAAATTCGTGAGTGAAATTTGGGTGAATCTAGGTCTAGGTTGAGCTTGACGGCAGTATTTGGTGAAATTTGGAGTTAGTGGGTTGGTGGGAATTAAAGAAGGGTCATGGTCCATGGCTGAAACAGAGTAATGGACCTGAGGTTTGTGTTGGTGGGAAATTTGTTGGGAGAGAAGTACGAACAAGTTGACCCTCTATAACACCCAGGAAAGTGTTAGATATAATACTCTATAGTATGGACAAAACAAAATTAGGCTTGTTTGTTACAAAAAAATTCAAGAAAAATAAAGGAAAGTTAAAAGATTCCAACGGTATCAGTAAGGAAAGATAATACCAAACGTCAAAAGACCCCGACCCATTCTCCACTTTGCATGACTTTATGTTAGCCTATTTACAGCAGCAAGTTTTTGGTTTTTAGTTTTCATTCAAAGAACCTAGTTACATTAGCCTATTTCAGCAGCAACTAATGAGTTTTTGGTTTTGTTTATAGCCCCAATGTGTTTGAAAACCCAATGTAAATGTCATTACTGTCTTTGTTTCCATTACTGAGCAATTTAGATAGAATCTGTGCACACCTTCAATTTTCTGCACTAATATCTTCACTTCCTGCTTACATCCATCACACGTCCGTACAAAAGTGAATCTGACAGCATGCAAGGTCTTTATATTTTGGTTAATCTAGAATGCTTCAACAACAAGGAGAGGAGTGTGGGGGAATTATGGAATTTTTTTGTGTTTTCTTTAGTTCAATGGTTGGCTGCAATTGTACTAAAGGGAGGGAATGTTCATGAGTTCTTGTTTTCTTTTCAGCTTTCTAGAATGTAATTAGGAGTCTCTTTTGTATACTTCCTGTGTACATGGGCATTGCCTAGTTTCATTCAATCAATAAAATTTCTTACTTATCAAAAAAATATATATATATTTTGGTTAATCTAACAGTCTGATGTGCATGAGTTTGCATCCAACGTTTGGGAGTGAAACTGTTTTTGGTTTTCAGCAGCAAGTTACACTAGCCTATTTACAGCAGCAACTAGTTACATTAGCCTATTTGCATCCAACATGTGCTGGAAATACATGTGGCTCGGCAGCCACTATGTGCAGAGGAAGAGTTGTATTTTGGGCTGTAAATACATGTACTGCTGTTGTTATATTTTGGGTTGTAAGTATGGGTACTGCTGTTGTTATATTTTGTGATAATGCGGGCAACAACTATATGTGAAAGGAGCTTCTTGTTTTTGTGTAAATTTTGGGCAGCAACTATATGCTTCAGTGTATTTTGTGATAATACATGGGCAGCAACTATGAGCTGCTGTTATAAGTGGGCAACAACATTTTGTGATAATTTGTATAAAGTTTGGACAGCAACTATGTCCTTGCATGTTCTTTTTCTCTCTTCGTAAAGCTTGTGATTTGATTTGTAGTTGTCTTGAGTAGTCTATTTGTACATGTGATTTTATTTGATTTGTAAATTTTGGGCAACAATAGTGGTACTGCTGAAAGTATAGATTATTGGATTGTGAACAATATGTGGTAGTGCTGAAATGATAGTAGTAGTAGCACAATTTGTTACTCAACTAGAAATGCTTGTTGGGGATAGTTGTGAAAATAATTGTTGGAGTTTGTTTGGAAGTGTTGGAGATTATGAAAATAAAAATAAAAAAGTATTTAAACAAATTAAAAATTGTATTAAAAATATATTTAAAAAATAATAATTATTTTATTATTACAGAGAATGAGATGGCTAATCGAACGTGGAGTTCAAGTTTTGAATAATTAGTCAAAAGCCAAAAAGTCACATATTAGCTCAATTTTGACTTTGAGATAGCTAATCCAATGCTAGCCAAATACCAAATACCAATGCATCTTCATACTTTGGCCAAGGCCGAGTAAAATCCTCTATATTGGACTAGCCAAACTACTAAAGCTCAACATTTTTTTTTTTTTATAAGTAAACTAAAGCTCAACATATGAGCTACAGTAAATTAAGCTCCTTATAGTCGTATTTGGCTAGACACTATTCACTCACCAAAGTAATATTTTAATCATTTTCAATAACCATTATATTATACAATTATTTTAAAGTCTATATTATCCATTTCAATTTTGATAAATAGTCCGTTATTTTCTACATTATTCTATTTCATTAATCAAAATTAAATTATGAAATTAAAATTAAATTATTAGTTAATATATAATTCTATTTTCTACCTTATTTGAAGTAAAAATTTTAAATTATTAATTAATATATAAAGTGTATTTGCAAAATATTACAAAATATTTTGTAAAATATTATTAAAATATATAATATTATATTATTATTTTAACTTTAACGTAACTAGTCCAACGTGGATTCACCTGAACAAATGGTAATGCTAGCCAAAACTTGAAATTCTAGCCAAAATTTGGACTAGGCCATTGCCAATGACCTAAGGTGAGTTTATCGGAGACGAGATTCAAAGTTAATATTCCCTTCTGTCCTTTGGTTAGGGGTTTGCCAGAGCCCAAACAGAGCGTAACTTTGTTTAAATCGTTTTCTCCAACATGTTCTCAGCCACCAAACAGTCCGATTAAAAAATAGAGGAATAACTAAACAGAAAAGAAAAAATACTAATTTTTACAATCGCAGGATTTACCTTGAGGCAGTGGCAGAGAGAGAGAAAATCGATGGCAGAGGAAGGAGCTGTGACGCCAGTCGAGGGAGGGCTGACACCATCACCGGCGGGGACGGAACAGGATGAAGAAGACGAGGAAGAGGAGGAGAAGGAAGCCCTGGTAGTGGCCATGCGAAAAAGCGTAAAAGAGGTAGAAGGTGAGGGAGAGTAGTGAAGTGTGAGGGATTTGAATCTAATTAGCAAAGAGAGAGAAAGCATCGGGAAGAGCAGCGAATAGCGATGACACCCTCCCTCCGCTTACCATTATGCTACTGCTGCTGCTTCCTTTTTTTTCTTTTCTTTTTTCTGTTTTATTTATCTCTTTTTTTTAATAAATAATTTAATTTTTTTAAATTTAAAATAAAAATAATATTTTATTTAATTTTTAAATTTCATCTCTTCTCGAACACTGTCCAAATTAGACGTTAAAAAATTTGTAAATTTGTATTAGGCGTTGAAGTCAAAGGTTCCATTCGGTATACTAGCTATACAAATAAATTTTGAAGTCAAATGTAAAGTAATTAGGAGTGACGATTCGGTTTAGAGCATTATCAATAGATTAGTCAAAAGTTAAGTCGATCACATATTTAACTATTAGACACTAAAATATCATTACAATAGATTGGTTAAAAGTTAAATATTTAGACTTTAGTTGAACACAAAAATCATTTCTAAATTTATTAGTTACTGTAGATATATTAAATATATATTTTATTATTTATTTATCTTTCTTATTTCTCTCATCAACTACTTCTTCATTCCCTCTTAAAAAAACCAGAAACCCTTACCAATACTCCGCGTGCATATACCAACATCGCACCAAAAAAGACAAAAAAATAATTAAAGAGATTTCCTCGAAAAATTTTATAATATAATTTGAGCATTTGAAGCCCTATAGGTACTCAAAACAACGACGAATTTGAGAAAATATGCCTGATTTGCGTCATCGGGATGCTGGTAGTTGACGATAAGGTAGACATTGAAGATGAAGATGAAGATGAGGCACACGACTATGGCAAAGATTACGAGAGCCAAATTGAAATCGCCCATCATTTGGAGCTCCCGAATTGAAGAGATCGAGACTTTGGAATTTTTTTCTTTTTTCTTTTTGGGGCTTTCTAGATTTGGCTTTTTTGTTATTTAATTACTTTTTATTTTTTGGAATGATAACTAGCATTAAATGATAATTGAAAAAATATAATTTTTTAATTCAAAATTTAATTAAAATATGATTACTAATTAACATATAGTAGCTAAAAATTTAGCAAAATATGATAAAATTAAATAAATTAATAATTAAAAAAATTAAATATTTTTTAATTATTAGTTACACATTACTATATAATGAATAAATAGATAATTCAATGTGAGGATTTGATGTGAATAGTCAAAATTAAATTCATCTTATATTATTTTATTGTTATATAATAAAAAAATAGTCATTTCAATGTAAAAACTTATATGAATGAAATATCAAAAAGTTAAATTATTCACATTCATCAATAGTGTCATTTAGTTTTGACTAATCCATTGAAAATGCTCGTTGGCTTTAGACATATTTTAGAATTAAATTGATCTAAATTGATTTTCAAGTTTTGAAAATCAATACATACCAATTTATTTAGAAATTTGAAACTTTTGATTTTTTTTTTTTATTTTATTTCAGTCCGATTTCACATGTGTGATTCGGTTTTGAGCTTTTCGGCTTGGCTAGTTTATTTTTCTAACCCAAATCAAATGAACAAATTATATCAAAATGTGTAAAAATATCCTTATGAAATGAGTAAAAATATCCTTATACCATTTTATATATGTAAATATATGATTTAATATATAAAGATAAACAATATCTTATTTAAATATATAATTTAATATATAAAGATAAGTAATATCGTATTAATAAACTAATATTACTATTAATGTTTAAACAAACTATTGATAGAAAATTCTAAAACTTTAAGAAAAACAATTGACTTTTCAAAGTCAAATTAAATATATTTTGGTTTTGATAATTAAAACAATCGTGAAGATTCATAGACTAACGAGAAAAGGTTTCATAAAGAAAAACAAGAGAGAAATGCTACATTTTTTTCAAATTCATACCTAAAATATAATAAAGAATTTAATTTTTTTAAATTTCAATTCAACTTTTTTAAATTTTAAAATAATAATAATATTAAAATATAATATTTTAAACTTTTAAATCAAATACAAAATACTCATCTTACACCAAACCTATCTCCTTGGGTGAAAATCGGTTGGCGACCGGTGCAATTTAAAGTATTAATCAGAAACAAAAGATTTGATTGTTCGGCTCTAAAATGTCCATCCATGTTCCATTTGTAGTTAACAGAGTCGTGATTCAGCCGAAAAAAATATTCAGCAAAAAAAGTGAACAGATTGGTGATATTAATATATAGAAAATGATTTATCCACAATATTTTATACAATATAATATATAATAATAATATATTAAATAAAAAATATTTTTATAAAACATCTTATAAAAATAACATAATTTTATAAAAATATCTCTCATTTACCACTTTATTCTTAATATATTTATTTAAGTAACGGGAGACAATTCCATCGCAGATTATGTCGGTGGAACAATAGGCGTTAAAATTCATTGGATTCTTGTCCCACTTTACTAATTTGCTTTGCTGCAAATAGAGAAAGCTGCCAATTTTAATCATTGTTTGTTAGCTGAAACTAAACAAATAAATAAATTTAGATTTCGTTTGGTTCTAAACGCATCTCAATTTATAATTACATTTTTTTTAAATTTTAATATAAAATATAATAAATAATTTAATTTAAAAAAATAATATTCTAACAATATTTTATAATCTCAACTCAATTCAATTCAACATCCAAACGCAACCTTAATCAGATACAGTTACGATTTTTTTATATATAATAACATACCACATTTCATTAATTAATAGAGAACATACAAAGTTAGCTTAAAAATAAATCAATTACAAATATTAATAGCTTGCTAGCATACTTTCGTGATTGACATGGTCTACTCCAAACTTCATATCTCTAAAAACTTAAGTCTAAGAGATAGCACAACTCTGTCCACGACAGATGACAAAGTTAACCGTAACCAAGTAACAAAATCTCATACCCTACTAATCGGAAAAGTCTCTACATTGAAATAGTCATTTTTTTATTATATGACAATAAAATAATAAAAAATAAATTTAACTTTGACTATTCACATTATATCTCTATATTGAATTATCTATTTATTTACGAGTAATTAATAATTTTAAAAATATTTTAATTTTTTTAATTATGAAATTTTTTGATTTATCATATTTTATTATTCATAATATTATATATTAATTAATAATTATATTCTAATTAAATTATAGATTAAAAATAAAAATTAAAAAAACGTTAATAAAAAATAAATGATATAAAATAGATTTAATAAATAAATAATATTTTAAATTTAAAAATTACTATATAAATTACTATAACTGTATGAAATATAATTATTCTAATATAATATATTTTATAATTTAATAATTAAATTTTTATTAAATTTAACTTATAACTAATCCAATATCATCTTAAATAGATTTATCAATCAATAATATTATTTTACAGCAATCATCTTTCTTTTTTTTATTTTTTTCTTTCAAGTGAAAAATCTCACTCAATTCATTGTCGGCCAGCAACCGTATTTCAGTGTCTTTTACAGCTGGATCTGTACAGGATCTGATAGGATGATAGGACTCTGACCCCGAGATTCAGCCGGATTCAATGCCTGCTGTAACTACATGCATCGGTTACCTGTCTATTATCACCGTCGTCCTAGGGGCTATTTATTTATTTCATATATTATGAAAATAAAAAGATAAGCAATAAATAATTTCTTTATACAAACTTTCTTTAAAGAAAAAATACAACAACTCCTGGCCACCCCCAACAACATAGTTAAAGAAAAGTAAATTATGAATTTTCTTCGTCTGTCTTTTTTTTCCCCTTTACCGGATATGCTCTTCTATTTTCCTTTTTTTTTATATTTTTATTTTTCTCGATTCAAAAATAAAAGAAAACAAAATTTCAATTTACAGGTTTTCCGTGATTGTATCCGTAATACGAAAGGTACCACCTAACGAACTTCTTCAACCCCGTTTGCAAATCGGTTGTCGGCTTGTACCCGATCTCACTTCGAGCCGAGCTTATGTTCGCGTGAGTGTACGGTACGTCTCCGTTACCGGGCATGTCCACTACGTTCCTCTTCGCCTTCCTCTTCAAATGCCTCTCCAGGATGCTCACCAGTGTCGGCACCGTCACCGGCGATGTGTTTCCCAGATTGTAAATCCGGTAAGGAGCAGCCCCCCGCTTCTTCCCGCCCGACCCGGTGCTCTTCCCGGCCGTATCCAACGATCCCAAACAACCCTTCACGATATCGTCAATGTAAGTGAAGTCTCGGGCCAAGTCCACCCTGTTCTTGCCACGGTATATAGTAATCGGTTTTCCCTGAAGAATATTCCGCGTAAACGAGAAGTAAGCCATATCGGGTCTCCCCCATGGTCCGTACACCGTGAAAAACCTCACTCCGGTAATGGAGAGGCCGTAAATGTGGTTGTAAGTATGGGTGATTTCCTCGCCCGCTTTCTTCGTGGCAGCGTAGAGACTCGCTGGCCGGTCTGTCCGATCCGACTCCGAGAACGGCACCTTCTCGTTGAGTCCGTACACGGAGCTCGAGGAGGCCCAGACGATCGCTGGCTGGGGATTCGCGGACTTGCACGCCTCGAGAAGCGTAACGAGCCCCGCGATGTTGCTGTGGACGTAGGATTGAGGGTTTTCCATGGCGTACCTTACACCGGCCTGAGCCGCTAAATGCATCACGTGCGTGAAAGCCACCACGTCCAAGAGCTTGTCCAGGAGTCTGGCGTCGTTCACGTCACCGTCGATTACGAAGATACCGTGGGTGTTGAGGAGGGAATTCCGGGCCTTCTTTAACGAGGGGTCGTAGTAGTTGTTGAAGTTATCGAGTCCAACGACGCCGTCTCCGCGTCTCTTTAAGGCGAGGGAGACGTGGGAACCGACGAAACCAGCGGCGCCGGTAACGAGGACGGACATGCCGCCAGATCGATGGATCTGGGCGGAATTACGGACCTGCTTCTCCCACTGGATACCGCCCCAGGAGGCGGACAAGTATCGACTACCAGAATCGACGAAACTCTGGAAACTCAAATAGGAGGCGGTGAGGGCAATCAAGAAGAGGGCCCACAAGAACATAGTGCTGGTGGAGGCGAAACACCGGTGGAACTGACGGTTCATGGTGTGGGCGCGCTCGATCTTGAACTTTCCCGGCGTTGATGGGAACAGTTCGTCCTCCAAGGAAGGCATTTTGATCGTATGAAGGAAGTATTATGTATTTTCTTCTAAAAGAATATTAGAAGTTGTTTTATTTTAAAAGAAAAAGAAAATACAAGATTCGGATTGTAGAGGAAGGAAGGTAGAGATGCAGAGAAAGAAGCAGGGAGGGAAGGAGTGAGAATTTGCTGAGACTTTCCTGCATCTGCCATTTGAGGGGAGGTGAGAGGTGTGTATATATATGGGAACCCCTGCAGAGAAACGACAAAGTATACGCGTGAGTGAACGCGTTAAAGGACGGCCAGATAGATTGGAACTAGAAAGAGAGAGAGAGGAGGCTACGAGGGAAGTTCAGGGTGCTATCGTACTTCTCTTTTTTTTGTTTATTTTTTGAGAAAATGATTTCTATTAAATGAATGATATTTTTATAAGATATTTTATAAAAATATTTTTCATTTAATATATTGTTATACAATATATTATACAAAATGTTATAAGTATATTATTACTCTTTTTTTTTTTACAAAATGTTATGGTACTTCTAAACTTCTAGGACGAGAGTCGAGATAGCAAACAGCGTAAGAATATAGGAAAATGATTTATCCATAACATTTTGTTCAATATATTGTACAATAATATATTAAATGAAAGATATTTTTATAAAATTATGTTATTTTTATAAGATGTTTTATAAAAATATCATTTATTTAACATATTATTATATAATATATTGTACAAAATGTTATGGATATATCATTACTTAAGAATATATATGTAAATGATATTTTATATTTTCTAAATTTATCGATTGTATAAATTAACTGACTGTTTTTTTATTTTTAATCAATCTTGTGCATAATATAGAAGAATATAAAGTCTTAATGAAAAAAAATATTACAACGGGGAATGTTTACCTCTATGAAATTCCAGAACACATTCAGGTAAATTGACTGATTGTTGAACAAATAAGAATTATTATATTGGAAAAAATATATTTATTATCTTAGAAATTGACCAGAAAATGTACGCGCTTCATTCGATTGATAAACCCCTGTTTTTTAATTTTTTAGGCTTGAGAAATGTTTAGATTCCGATTGGAGTTTATCTTAATTCATCTTATATTATCTTAGTTAATTATTATAATTTTTTTAAAATTTTATATAAAATATAATAAATAATATTATTTATATAAATCTTAAAATAATAATAATATGAAAATATAATATATTAGCAATATTTTATTTCACTTTTAACTTTTATTTTAATTCATCTCAACTTACTATCTAAACTTCATCTTGATCTCATTTGTTTTTACAATTCATCTTAATTCATATCATCTCATCTCATTTAATTGTTATAATTTTTTTAAATTCTCACACTAAATACAATAAATAATTCAACTTTTTTAAATCTTAAAATAAAAATAATATTAAAAAAAAATATTCAAACAATATTTTATTTAACTTTTAACTTTAATTTTAATTTATGTCATTTAATTTCATTTCTAAAAACAAATGGAGCTTAATATTCACATCACATTAATATAATTTAATTAAATTTTAAAATTTATACTTTATAAATTAAATTATATCACCTGAATTATATAACATAAAAGTTTTTAAATAATAGTATTTATTTAATTATGCTTATGATCTAATAAAAATAATATAAAAAGTACGTGGATTTGGAGCGAGTATATGTTTTGGTTTAATCGAGAAGGTGGTGCAATAGCGTTTGTGCAATATGTTACTGACAAGAACATGGGCGCCATGCCATTGGTTGTTTGGGCAAGAAAGGATTGAGTAGTATTACTTCCCACCGGAAGAACCGGTCGTGACTGGTGAGAAGTTGGACAAGTTGACCACACAGGCTAAATAAAGGAAATACCGGGATAGCCTGCGTATTCGATTGAATCGGTCATAGAGCAATATAATTTTGGGGGAATCCAACCTGGGATGCTCCTTCCTATCTAACTCCTAGCTCTTTTTTTAAAAATTATTTTTCTTCTCAATAAATGAATATATATAAATAAAAGTTTTATTATAAATTTATATTTTAACACATCAACACAGTTTCACGATTAAAAAAGATTACTATTTTAATTGTCTTATAATTATAATTAATCTTACTATGTGTCAATAAGTGATGAATTGACATCTCAAGTTTACAAACAAGCAAACTCATATGTCATCTTTTCTTCATTTATAAATTTGGATATTTTAATAACCTCTCTTTAGTTCCATCAAAGAGTTTCTATCTTAACTAGTCATGTGAATCAGACAATTTAAATTACTCTATTTCTCTTTCTCTTATTCACCAAATAAAAGTAAAAGAAGAAAAAACTTGTGCAATATCTCTGTGCCATTTCAAGACACATTACATCACCCTCTATAATTTTCCATTACGACGGTATGCAAATATTCTTTGTTTTCGGTAATTCAATTTTTAAAGTGTTCTTAACAGTTATTCTCTTCCTACTATTTATAATTCCAATTTTTTTTAACGATTACATTTTTTAATGGTCATATTTAGTAAAAAAAAAAAAAAATATTCTCCTTACAAAATTTAATCTAATTAGCCTAATATTGGTTTGTGAGTCATTAACCCGCACTATAAACCAAACTATGATAATGGTGTTTTCTTATAAGAGTAGTATACACTACACTCTCTTTTTATTTTTATCTTATTATAAAAAATTTGATACATTTATCACCATTAGATGATAAAAAATATTCAATAAAAGATTATCTAATAGTAATAAATATGTTATATCTTACATAAAAAATGAAATAAAATAGTAATATAGTATATAAAATTTTTTATTTCTTAAATAATGTCGAACGTAAAATAAATAAATAAATCTTAATTTGAATTTACTACTGGGAGCGTACGTACATGGTAGCAAAACATTTCATAGAATCTGAGGTGAAACTGATAATGGATGCTTTAAGTGAAGTTTCGATAGCGAGTTGAGATGAGATAAAAATTAAATAAAATATTATTATAATATTATTTTTTAATATTATTATTATTTTTAAATTAAAAAAATTAAATTATTTATTATATTTTATGTAAAAATTTAAAAAAATTATAATAATTAGATGTGATAAATTGAAATGATTAAAATGTTTTGCTTTGCTTAATGAGTTTTTTTACTGCCCAAATGCTTTGCTTAATCGTCGTGGCATTATTGATTGTTACAGCTATGATTATGTTTTTAATTTTAAATTTAAGGATTTCTTTTTACTTTGTTTTTGTTTTCTGAAGTAATCGTTTTGTCTCTCGAAGGTATTGCCAGTTGTACATATGCGGTGGTGGACGACGGTCGTGTTTCGGGTTGGGTACTCTGGCTGGCGTATCATCTCCTTTTTCTCTCTGTAGTTAGGGGTAGTTACGGGTAGAAAAGAGTAGTTCTGACGAAATGTGGGCAAAGTCTACCCATGCTTTTTTTGAGCAATCAGCAATGAGCATCGAGCTTCTAAACTGCCTCGTTTAAATAAAATAAATTATTTATATTTTATTTTATAATTTTATCTACAAATTTTAATAAAAATAAATAAATTTTTATTAATATTTTTATAAAATTTATATATACTTTATAATGATTCAATAGCATATTTAGTATTAGGAATATAGTTTCTCTAATCTTTTTTTTTTTTTCTCGGCGTTTTCTCTAATCTATTTAAATGTTATAAATATTCTCATTATAAATATAGAGACAATACTCTAAGAAATGTTAGATACTAAATTATTTGACTTTATACAAACTTATTCTAGTCAAGCCGAGTTTTATTCGAATTATATTATTTAATGATCGATCGTAATTTTATGGTCACGAACAACTTATTTGATAAATGAATCAAACCGAACTTGAGTTTGACTGAGCAGATCTTGAGTGGCTTGTCGAATATTATAGTTTATTTGTAGCCCTATACGCAGTTATCCCTCTAGTTATATGTACTCGCTACTTTTCATGACTTTTATTTATTAGACTGTTTGTGATCACCATCTTATACAAAATGTGCATGTGTGTATATATATATATATATATATACACATCTACCTTTATTATAAAAAGTGGCTACCTTTCATGAATGCTGATTTGTATTTGATGAATATATTACATTTTTAGCGTTGAGGTCTGTGATGAGTTGGATTGTATTTTGAGGGGAAACGTTGGTATCTCTATAAATGTCGTGTGTTTTGTTTTGCCTTATGGTATCCCTATGACTAATGTTGGTAGCAAACTTGAAATTGCATGATTATCTTTGTCCAATATGAAAAAACATGTAGTGATTGCATAAAATAACCCTAGTTGTGCAACGAAAGATATGCATTAGAGACATTTTTAGGTCATTTTGCTTGTCCTACATTCGAGGACCTCGTTTCCTTATTTCTTGAACCTTTATATTGCTTTTTTATTGTTCCTTTCAAAATCGTCTATTCTACTATTATATTTATGATGCTTCTCTTTGTATTCTTCTTTTTCTTTTTTCGTTCCATAAAATTATCAACTTTCTCAATTATGAGATATTTTCTCTCCACAATATTCCAAATTGTTCGAAATAAAGCCATTGTTTACTTTTCCCCTCATCTCATCTCATCTCATCTCTCTCTCTCTCTCTCTCTCTCCCCCTCTCCCTCTCTACATGTGCGAATTTCTTAGTCCATATGGATGATGACAAACCACCTCTCTAACATGAATACCACCAAGTCTAGCTGCATCTCTTGCTTCTCAAGTTTCGAAACTTGAGATAGTACAAGAAAAACGAATATAGTGATAAAAAAAAACCCATTAAAATAGCTATCATTAAGTTGTTGTGGTTGGATTGACGTGTGTGTTTGACATGTGCTCACCTTGGGGAAAGCAATGTTGCTTTTTAAGGTGCTCAACCCAAGTTGCGAGCATTATTCTCTCGACCAAAACGAGCACTCTTTGCTCACTTCGAGTGCCAGCATTTATACTTGCAGAATTTCTTTTCTCCTGAAGGTGAGCAATCTCCCTTTCCTCTCTGCCCACTTGGTGCTCGCCTTTAGGGTCTATCTCTTAATTTCACTTTTGAAGAAATGGTTCACCCATACGCGATGGTCATTTGCGTGAGCATTGTTGCTCTTTGCTCACCCAATGCGAAATGTTGTTTCTTGATTTAGGGTGAACACTCTTTGCTCGCTTTGGATGCTAGCACTTATACTCGTCTTAAGTTTGATTTTTTTCTCTCATGTGAGTGAGCACTATTTGCTTGTCCAACACGCGAGATGTTGTTACTCACCTCGATAAAAGCCCTTTAATTACAATAATTCATAAAAATGTTAAATGTTTTTTCGATTTATTTTTAGGTTTAAAAATATTATGATTATACCTAAATAATATTATTTGAGAAAATAGCCATTATCTTGATCTTATTTTGTCCAAAAATTCATAAAAATAAATAATAGTTGTTGGATTAATATTGTTTTCATTTTAAGAAATGCAATTTTTATTTTTAGGTTTCAATCTATTCATTAATTTATTATTGGTTTTTAATTTATAATACCTACTGTTTTATTTTCTATGCTAACACATTTTTAGATTGATCTATTTATATATATATGTGTGTGTGTGTCTTTGTGTATTAAAACTTTGTGTTTTATGTATAGGACTCAATTTTATCAATTTTTTTTGAAATTTTAAATTTCAGAATCTTCAACAATAGATCAAGTCAAAGTAAATAATTGCATCGATCTAGGATGGCAAAAGACAAAAGGGTAGTATGTATGAGAAATATACTTGCAGACGGTAAGTTTCGTGTTTTTTTATTTAGAAAAAGGTGGATAAACATGATATTCATATAAAAAAAATATTTTTTTTAATAATAATTTAAAAAAAAATGTGCAAAACTTGAACATTCCGGGTATACCCGGACCGGAACCCGGACCGGGTTATTCCGGGTCATAACCGGGCCGAAACCCGGATGGATCCGGATTTTTAAAACCCGGAAATCCTAGTTCCGGGTTGTACCCGGGAAATTTTTTTTTTCATCCCCTAATTATTCATGCAAACAAGGCCTTTTAAGCTCAAAAGCCATCGACTTGACCATCAAGAATTCTAGATGCATTGGACTCAAACTGTGGTGTTTGGAAATTTCTCTTGGACTCAATCAGAGCATGGATGAGTACATACAGAGAGTGAAAAGGACGAAGTTAACAAATTTGGACTTTTTTCCTTCAACTTTCCCAACAACCAAACAGTACATACAGAGAGCTTCAACTTTCCCAACAACCAAACAATACATACAGAGAGTGAAAAGGGCGAAGTAAACAAATTTGGGCATTTTTCCTTCAACTTTCCTGACAACCAAATAGATTCATTAAAATAGATAATCAACGAATCCATAAACAAGTCGATACCCAATACAAATTTAAAAAAAAAAAAAAAAGTTTCCAAACATTCCAAAAACCACATGGCCACCAGCAAACAGATGGTCAAAGCATCCATCCACCACTGCACGACCCATCTCAACGGCAAACAGATGCGGCGACGGCGAAGGAGATACGGCAACGGGATCACGATGGCCGCAGCTAGGGACGTAGGGTTTCTACTTTTGCCGCAGCGCAACGAGAGAGAGAGAGAGCGAGAGACAGAGAGAGAGAGGTGAGTCGAAGTTGTCGCGCCGGGGGGGGGGGGGGGGGGGTTTACCTGAATAATGACCTAGAGCAAAGGTTGACGGCGAAGGAGATGCGGCGACGGCAAAGGAGATGCGGTGATTCGATGGCAGCGGCTAGAGTTTCTGCATCTACCGCAGCGCAACGAGAGAGTGAGAGAGTAGAGAGAGAGATAAGTGGGTTGAAATAATCCGTACCCGGACCTTGTTGGTCCGGGTATTACAATCTGGGTTTCGGATCCGTTTTGATCCTGGCTGGAACCCGGAACCAGAATCCGATTTTTCGGGTTTCGGACAGGCCAGGAAAAAACCTGGCCCGTATGAACAGTGCTATATTTGTGATCTTTTATAGACATAGACTGTAACTAAGATTAATGCACACGATGCAACTCACATTTTTTTTTTGATAGGTAATCAAGAAGTCTTATTCATAAAAGTAAGCAAAGTCTGTGCAC